>NW_027182369.1:1541471-1849766 GCF_040938575.1 Ambystoma mexicanum
CCCTTCCTACAGCATGCAATATGATATCTCAATGATTCTAATAACAAACCTGAGACCCGTCCTATAGCATGAGATATGATATCCAAGTCCTTCCCATTCCAATCCTGAGACCCTTCCTATAACACGAAATGTGATATCCAACTCCTTCCCATTCCAACCTGAGACCCTTCCTATAGCATGAGATGGGATATCCAACTTCTTCCAAATCCAATACTGATACCCTTCCGATAGCATGAGATGTGATATCCCAATGCTTCTACCAAACCTGAGACCCATACTATGGCATGAGATGTGATATCAAACTCCTTCCCATTCCAATCCTGAGACCCTTCCTATAGCTTGAGGTGTGATATCCAACTCCTTCCCATTCCAATTCTGAGACCCTTCTTATACCATGAGACTTGATATCTCAATGCTTCTAATATTAAACCTGAGACCCGTCCTATAACATGAGATGTGATATCCAAATCCTTCCCCTTCCAAACCTTAGACCCTTCCTTTATCATGAGATGTGATATCCAACTCCTTCCCATTCCAATCCTGAGACCCTTCCGATATCATGAGATTTGTTATCTCAATGCTTCTAATATCAAACTTGAGACCCTACCTATAGCATGAGATGTGACATCCAAGTCCTTCCCATTCCAATCCTGAGACCCTTCCTATAGCATGAGATGTGATATCTCTATGCTTCTAATACCAAACCTGAGACCCTTCCTATAACATGAGATGGGATATCCAACTCCTTCCCATTCCAATCCTGAGACCTTTCCGATAGCAGAGATGTGATATCTCAATGCTTATACCAAACCTGAGAACCTTCCTATGGCCTGAGATGTCATATACAACTCCTTCCCATTCCAATCCTGAGACCCTTCCTTTAGCATGAGATGTGATATCTCAATGCTTATACCAAATCTGAGACCCTTCCTATAGCATGAGATGTGATATCCAATTCCTTCCCATTCCAATCCTGTGACCCTTCCTATAGCATGAGATGTGATATCTCAATGCTTATAGCAAACCTGAGAAGCTACCTATAACATGAGATGTGATATCCAAGTCCATCCCATTCCAATCCTTAGACCCTTCCTACAGCATGCTATGTGATATCTCAATGATTCTAATACCAAACCAGAGACTCTTCCTATAACATGAGATGGGATATCCAACTCCTTCCCATTCCAATCCTGAGCCGCTTCCGATAGCAGAGATGTGATATCTCAATGCTTATACCAAACCTGAGACCCTTCCTATAACATGAGATGTGATATCCAACTCCTTCCCGTTCCAAACCTGAGACACTAACTATAGCATATGTGATATCCAACTCCTTCCCATTCCAAACATGAGACCCTTCCTATAGCAAGAAAGTAATATCCAACTCCTACCCATTCCAATCCTGAGACCCTTCCTATAGCAAGAGATGTGATATCCAAATCCTTCCCATTCCAATCCTGAGACCCTTCCTATAACATGAGATGTGATATCCAACTCCTTCCCATTCCAACCTGAGACACTTCCTATAGCATGAGAAGGGATATCCAACTCCTTCCCAATCCAATCCTGAGACCCTTCCGATAGCAGAGATGTGATATCTCAATGCTTATACCAAACCTGAGACCCTTCCTATGGCATGAGATGTGATATCCAACTCCTTGCCATTCAAATCCTGAGACCCTTCCTATAGCATGAGAAGGGATATCCAACTCCTTCCCAATCCAATCCTGAGACCCTTCCGATAGCAGCGACGTGATATCTCAATGCTTCTACCAAACCTGAGACCCTTCCTTTAGCATGAGATGTGATATCCAAATCCTTCACATTCCAATCCTGAGACCCTTCCTATAGCATGAGATGTGATATCTCAATGCTTCTAATACCAAACCTGAGATCCTTCCTATAACATGAGATGTGATATCCAATTCCTTCCCATTCCAAACCTGAGACCCTTCCTATTGGATGAGATGTGATATCCAACTCCTTCCCATTCCAACCCTGAGACCCTTCCTATAGCATGAGATGTGATGTCTCAATGCTTCTAATACCAAACCTGAGATCCTTCCTATAACATGAGATGTGATATCCAACTCCTTCCATTCCAATCCTGAGACCCGTCCTATAGCATGAGATGTGAAATCTCAATGCTTATACCAAACCTGAGACCCTTCCTATAGCATGAGATGTGATATCCAACTGCTTCCCATTCCAATCCTGAGACCCTTCCTATAGCATGAGATGCGATATCTCAATGCTTCTAATACCAAACCTGAGATCCTTCCTCTAACATGAAATGTGATATCCAACTCCTTCCCTTTCCAAACCTAAGAGCCTATCTATAGCATGAGATGTGATATCCAAGTCCTTCACATTCCAACCCTTAGACCCTTCCTACAGCATGCAATATGATATCTCAATGATTCTAATAACAAACCTGAGACCCGTCCTATAACATGAGATGGGATATCCAACTCCTTCCCATTCCAATCCTGAGACACTTCCGATAGCAGAGATGTGATATCTCAATGCTTATACCAAACCTGAGACCCTTCCTATAACATGAGATGTGATATCCAAATCCTTCCCGTTCCAAACCTGAGACCCTTCCTTTAGCATGAGATGTGATATCCAGCTCCTTCCCATTCCAATCCTGAGACACTTCCGATAGCATGAGATGTGATATCTCAATGCTTCTAATATCAAAACTGAGACCCTCCCTATAGCATGATATGTGATATCTAAGTCCTTCCCATTCCAATCCTGAGACCCTCCCTATAGCATGAGATGTGATATCCAACTCCTTCCCATTCCAATCCTGAGACCCTTCCTATAGCATGAGATATGATATCTCAATACTTCTAATACCAAACGTGAGATCCTTCCGATAACATGAGATGTGATATCCAAATCCTTCCCCTTCCAAACCTGAGACCCTCCCTTTAGCATGAAATGTGATATCCAACTCCTTCCTATTCCAATCCTGAGACTCTTCTGATAGCATGAGATGTGATATCTCAATGCTTCTAATACCAAACCTGAGATCCTTCCGATAGCATGAGATGTGATATCTCAATGCTTCTAATACCAAACCTGAGATCCTTCCTATAACATGAGATGTGATATCCAAATCCTTCCCCTTCCAAACCTGAGACCCTCCCTTTAGCATGAGATGTGATATCTAACCCCTTCCCATTCCATTCCTGAGACCCTTCTGATAGCATGAGATGTGATATCTCAATGCCTCTAATACCAAACCTGAGATCCTACCTCTAACATGAAATGAAATATCCAACTCTTTCCCCTTCCAAACCTGAGAGCCTTCCTATAGCATGAGATGTGATATCCAAGTCCTTCCCATTCCAATACTGAGACCCTTCCTATAGCTTGAGATGTGATATCCAACTCCTTCCCATTCCAATTCTGAGACCCTTCCTATAGCATGAGATGTGATATCTCAATGCTTATACCAAACCTGAGAGCCTACCTATAGCATGAGATGTGATATCCAAGTCCATCCCATTCCAATCCTTAGACCCTTCCTACAGCATGCGATGTGATATCTCAATGATTCTAATACCAAACCAGAGACTCTTCCTATAACATGAGATGGGATATCCAACTCCTTCCCATTCCAATTCTGAGACCCTTCCTATACTATGAGACTTGATATCTCAATGCTTCTAATACCAAACCTGAGACCCGTAATATAACATGAGATGTGATATCCAAATCCTTCCCCTTCCAAACCTTAGACCCTTCCTTTATCATGAGATGTGATATCCAACTCCTTCCCATTCCAATCCTGAGACCCTTCCGATATCATGAGATGTGATATCTCAAAGCTTCTAATATCAAACTTGAGACCCTCCCTATAGCATGAGATGTGATATCCAAGTCCTTCCCATTCCAATCCTGAGACCCTTCCTATAGCATGAGATGTGATATCTCAATGCTTCTAATACCAAACCTGAGACCCTTCCTATAACATGAGATGGGAATATCCAACTCCTTCCCATTCCAATCTTCAGACCCTTCCGATAGCAGAGATGTGATATCTCAATGCTTATACCACACCTGAGATCCTTCCTATAACATGAGATGTGATATCCAACTCCTTCCCATTCCAATCCTGAGACACTTCCTATAGCATGAGATGTGATATCTCACTGCTTATACCATACCTGAGACCCTTCCCATAGCAGATGTGATATCCAACTCCTTCCCATTCCAATCCTCAGACCCTTCCTATAGCATGAGATGTGATATCTCAATGCTTCTAATGTCAAACTTGAGACCCTACCTATAGCAGGAGATGTGATATCCAAGTCCTTCCCATTCCAATCCTGAGACACTTCCTATAGCATGAGATGTGATATCTCAATGCTTCTAATACCAAACCTGAGACACTTCCTATAACATGAGATGGGATATCCAACTCCTTCCAATTCCAATCCTGAGACCCTTTTGATAGCAGAGATGTGATATCTCAATGTTTATACCAAACCTGAGACCCTTCCTACGGCATGAGATGTCATATTCAACTCCTACCCATTCCAATCCTGAGACCCTTCCTATAGCATGAGATTTGATATCCAACTCCTTCCCATTCCAATCCTGAGACCCTTCCTATAGCATGAGATGTGATGTCTCAATGCTTCTAATACCAAACCTGAGACCCTTCCTATAACATGAGATGGGAATATCCAACTCCTTCCCATTCCAATCTTGAGACCCTTCCGATAGCAGAGATGTGATATCTCAATGCTTATACCAAACCTGAGATCCTTCCTATAACATGAGATGTGATATCCAACTCCTTCCCATTCCAATCCTGAGACACTTCCTATAGCATGAGATGTGATATCTCACTGCTTATACCAAACCTGAGACACTTCCCATAGCAGGAGATGTGATATCCAACTCCTTCCCATTCCAATCCTCAGACCCTTCCTATAGCATGAGATGTGATATCTCAATGCTTCTAATGTCAAACTTGAGACCCTACCTATAGAATGAGATGTGATATCCAAGTCCTTCCCATTCCAATCCTGAGACACTTCCTATAGCATGAGATGTGATATCTCAATGCTTCTAATACCAAACTTGAGACTCTTCCTATAACATGAGATGGGATATCCAACTCCTTCCCATTCCAATCCTGAGACCCTTTTGATAGCAGAGATGTGATATCTCAATGTTTATACCAAACCTGAGACCCTTCCTACGGCATGAGATGTCATATTCAACTCCTTCCCATTCCAATCCTGAGACCCTTCCTATAGCATGAGATTTGATATCCAACTCCTTCCCATTCCAATCCTGAGACCCTTCCTATAGCATGAGATGTGATGTCTCAATGCTTCTAATACCAAACCTGAGATCCTTCCTATAACATGAGATCTGATATCCAACTCCTTCCATTCCAATCCTGAGACCCTTCCTATAGCATGAGATGTGATATCTCAATGCTTATACCAAACCTGAGACCCTTCCTATAGCATGAGATGTGATATCCAACTCCTTCCCATTCCAATCCTGAGACCCTTCCTATAGCATGAGATGTGATATCTCAATGCTTCTAATACCAAACCTGAGATCCTTCCTCTAACATGAAATGTGAGATCCAACTCCTTCCCTTTCCAAACCTAAGAGCCTATCTATAGCATGAGATGTGATATCCAAGTCCTTCACATTCCAACCCTTAGACCCTTCCTACAGCATGCAATATGATATCTCAATGATTCCAATAACAAACCTGAGACCCGTCCTATAACATGAGTAGGGATATCCAACTCCTTCCCATTCCAATCCTGAGACACTTCCGATAGCAGAGATGTGATATCTCAATGTTTATACCAAACCTGAGACCCTTCCTATAACATGAGATGTGATATCCAACTCCTTCCCGTTCCAAACCTGAGACCCTTCCTTTAGCATGAGATGTGATATCCAGCTCCTTCCCATTCCAATCCTGAGACACTTCCGATAGCATGAGATGTGATATCTCAATGCTTCTACCAAACCTGAGACCCTTCCTTTAGCATGAGATGTGATATCCAACTCCTTCCCATTCCAATCCTGAGACCCTTCCTATAGCATGAGATGTGATATCTCAATACTTCTAATACCAAACCTGAGATCCTTCCGATAACATGAGATGTGATATCTCAATACTTCTAATACCAAACCTGAGATCCATCCTATAACATGAGATGTGATATCCAACTCCTTCCCTTTCCAAACCTGAGAGCCTTTCTATAGCATGAGATGTGATAACCAGGTCCTTCCCATTCCAATCCTTAGACCCTTCCTACAGCATGCAATATGATATCTCAATGATTCTAATAACAAACCTGAGACCCGTCCTATAGCATGAGATATGATATCCAAGTCCTTCCCATTCCAATCCTGAGACCCTTCCTATAACACGAAATGTGATATCCAACTCCTTCCCATTCCAACCTGAGACCCTTCCTATAGCATGAGATGGGATATCCAACTTCTTCCAAATCCAATACTGATACCCTTCCGATAGCATGAGATGTGATATCCCAATGCTTCTACCAAACCTGAGACCCATACTATGGCATGAGATGTGATATCAAACTCCTTCCCATTCCAATCCTGAGACCCTTCCTATAGCTTGAGGTGTGATATCCAACTCCTTCCCATTCCAATTCTGAGACCCTTCTTATACCATGAGACTTGATATCTCAATGCTTCTAATATTAAACCTGAGACCCGTCCTATAACATGAGATGTGATATCCAAATCCTTCCCCTTCCAAACCTTAGACCCTTCCTTTATCATGAGATGTGATATCCAACTCCTTCCCATTCCAATCCTGAGACCCTTCCGATATCATGAGATGTGATATCTCAAAGCTTCTAATATCAAACTTGAGACCCTCCCTATAGCATGAGATGTGATATCCAAGTCCTTCCCATTCCAATCCTGAGACCCTTCCTATAGCATGAGATGTGATATCTCAATGCTTCTAATACCAAACCTGAGACCCTTCCTATAACATGAGATGGGAATATCCAACTCCTTCCCATTCCAATCTTGAGACCCTTCCGATAGCAGAGATGTGATATCTCAATGCTTATACCAAACCTGAGATCCTTCCTATAACATGAGATGTGATATCCAAGTCCTTCCCATTCCAATCCTGAGACACTTCCTATAGCATGAGATGTGATATCTCACTGCTTATACCAAACCTGAGACACTTCCCATAGCAGGAGATGTGATATCCAACTCCTTCCCATTCCAATCCTCAGACCCTTCCTATAGCATGAGATGTGATATCTCAATGCTTCTAATGTCAAACTTGAGACCCTACCTATAGAATGAGATGTGATATCCAAGTCCTTCCCATTCCAATCCTGAGACACTTCCTATAGCATGAGATGTGATATCTCAATGCTTCTAATACCAAACTTGAGACTCTTCCTATAACATGAGATGGGATATCCAACTCCTTCCCATTCCAATCCTGAGACCCTTTTGATAGCAGAGATGTGATATCTCAATGTTTATACCAAACCTGAGACCCTTCCTACGGCATGAGATGTCATATTCAACTCCTTCCCATTCCAATCCTGAGACCCTTCCTATAGCATGAGATTTGATATCCAACTCCTTCCCATTCCAATCCTGAGACCCTTCCTATAGCATGAGATGTGATGTCTCAATGCTTCTAATACCAAACCTGAGATCCTTCCTATAACATGAGATCTGATATCCAACTCCTTCCATTCCAATCCTGAGACCCTTCCTATAGCATGAGATGTGATATCTCAATGCTTATACCAAACCTGAGACCCTTCCTATAGCATGAGATGTGATATCCAACTCCTTCCCATTCCAATCCTGAGACCCTTCCTATAGCATGAGATGTGATATCTCAATGCTTCTAATACCAAACCTGAGATCCTTCCTCTAACATGAAATGTGAGATCCAACTCCTTCCCTTTCCAAACCTAAGAGCCTATCTATAGCATGAGATGTGATATCCAAGTCCTTCACATTCCAACCCTTAGACCCTTCCTACAGCATGCAATATGATATCTCAATGATTCCAATAACAAACCTGAGACCCGTCCTATAACATGAGTAGGGATATCCAACTCCTTCCCATTCCAATCCTGAGACACTTCCGATAGCAGAGATGTGATATCTCAATGTTTATACCAAACCTGAGACCCTTCCTATAACATGAGATGTGATATCCAACTCCTTCCCGTTCCAAACCTGAGACCCTTCCTTTAGCATGAGATGTGATATCCAGCTCCTTCCCATTCCAATCCTGAGACACTTCCGATAGCATGAGATGTGATATCTCAATGCTTCTACCAAACCTGAGACCCTTCCTTTAGCATGAGATGTGATATCCAACTCCTTCCCATTCCAATCCTGAGACCCTTCCTATAGCATGAGATGTGATATCTCAATACTTCTAATACCAAACCTGAGATCCTTCCGATAACATGAGATGTGATATCTCAATACTTCTAATACCAAACCTGAGATCCATCCTATAACATGAGATGTGATATCCAACTCCTTCCCTTTCCAAACCTGAGAGCCGTTCTATAGCATGAGATGTGATAACCAGGTCCTTCCCATTCCAATCCTTAGACCCTTCCTACAGCATGCAATATGATATCTCAATGATTCTAATAACAAACCTGAGACCCGTCCTATAGCATGAGATATGATATCCAAGTCCTTCCCATTCCAATCCTGAGACCCTTCCTATAACACGAAATGTGATATCCAACTCCTTCCCATTCCAACCTGAGAACCTTCCTATAGCATGAGATGGGATATACAACTTCTTCCAAATCCAATACTGATACCCTTCCGATAGCATGAGATGTGATATCCCAATGTTTCTACCAAACCTGAGACCCATACTATGGCATGAGATGTGATATCAAACTCCTTCCCATTCCAATCCTGAGACCCTTCCTATAGCTTGAGGTGTGATATCCAACTCCTTCCCATTCCAATTCTGAGACCCTTCTTATACCATGAGACTTGATATCTCAATGCTTCTAATATTAAACCTGAGACCCGTCCTATAACATGAGATGTGATATCCAAATCCTTCCCCTTCCAAACCTTAGACCCTTCCTTTATCATGAGATGTGATATCCAACTCCTTCCCATTCCAATCCTGAGACCCTTCCGATATCATGAGATTTGTTATCTCAATGCTTCTAATATCAAACTTGAGACCCTACCTATAGCATGAGATGTGACATCCAAGTCCTTCCCATTCCAATCCTGAGACCCTTCCTATAGCATGAGATGTGATATCTCTATGCTTCTAATACCAAACCTGAGACCCTTCCTATAACATGAGATGGGATATCCAACTCCTTCCCATTCCAATCCTGAGACATTTCCGATAGCAGAGATGTGATATCTCAATGCTTATACCAAACCTGAGAACCTTCCTATGGCCTGAGATGTCATATACAACTCCTTCCCATTCCAATCCTGAGACCCTTCCTTTAGCATGAGATGTGATATCTCAATGCTTATACCAAATCTGAGACCCTTCCTATAGCATGAGATGTGATATCCAATTCCTTCCCATTCCAATCCTGTGACCCTTCCTATAGCATGAGATGTGATATCTCAATGCTTATAGCAAACCTGAGAGCCTACCTATAACATGAGATGTGATATCCAAGTCCATCCCATTCCAATCCTTAGACCCTTCCTACAGCATGCGATGTGATATCTCAATGATTCTAATACCAAACCAGAGACTCTTCCTATAACATGAGATGGGATATCCAACTCCTTCCCATTCCAATCCTGAGCCGCTTCCGATAGCAGAGATGTGATATCTCAATGCTTATACCAAACCTGAGACCCTTCCTATAACATGAGATGTGATATCCAACTCCTTCCCGTTCCAAACCTGAGACACTAACTATAGCATATGTGATATCCAACTCCTTCCCATTCCAAACATGAGACCCTTCCTATAGCAAGAAAGTAATATCCAACTCCTACCCATTCCAATCCTGAGACCCTTCCTATAGCAAGAGATGTGATATCCAAATCCTTCCCATTCCAATCCTGAGACCCTTCCTATAACATGAGATGTGATATCCAACTCCTTCCCATTCCAACCTGAGACACTTCCTATAGCATGAGAAGGGATATCCAACTCATTCCCAATCCAATCCTGAGACCCTTCCGATAGCAGAGATGTGATATCTCAATGCTTATACCAAACCTGAGACCCTTCCTATGGCATGAGATGTGATATCCAACTCCTTGCCATTCAAATCCTGAGACCCTTCCTATAGCATGAGAAGGGATATCCAACTCCTTCCCAATCCAATCCTGAGACCCTTCCGATACAGCGACGTGATATCTCAATGCTTCTACCAAACCTGAGACCCTTCCTTTAGCATGAGATGTGATATCCAAATCCTTCACATTCCAATCCTGAGACCCTTCCTATAGCATGAGATGTGATATCTCAATGCTTCTAATACCAAACCTGAGATCCTTCCTATAACATGAGATGTGATATCCAATTCCTTCCCATTCCAAACCTGAGACCCTTCCTATTGGATGAGATGTGATATCCAACTCCTTCCCATTCCAACCCTGAGACCCTTCCTATAGCATGAGATGTGATGTCTCAATGCTTCTAATACCAAACCTGAGATCCTTCCTATAACATGAGATGTGATATCCAACTCCTTCCATTCCAATCCTGAGACCCGTCCTATAGCATGAGATGTGATATCTCAATGCTTATACCAAACCTGAGACCCTTCCTATAGCATGAGATGTGATATCCAACTGCTTCCCATTCCAATCCTGAGACCCTTCCTATAGCATGAGATGTGATATCTCAATGCTTCTAATACCAAACCTGAGATCCTTCCTCTAACATGAAATGTGATATCCAACTCCTTCCCTTTCCAAACCTAAGAGCCTATCTATAGCATGAGATGTGATATCCAAGTCCTTCACATTCCAACCCTTAGACCCTTCCTACAGCATGCAATATGATATCTCAATGATTCTAATAACAAACCTGAGACCCGTCCTATAACATGAGATGGGATATCCAACTCCTTCCCATTCCAATCCTGAGACACTTCCGATAGCAGAGATGTGATATCTCAATGCTTATACCAAACCTGAGACCCTTCCTATAACATGAGATGTGATATCCAAATCCTTCCCGTTCCAAACCTGAGACCCTTCCTTTAGCATGAGATGTGATATCCAGCTCCTTCCCATTCCAATCCTGAGACACTTCCGATAGCATGAGATGTGATATCTCAATGCTTCTAATATCAAAACTGAGACCCTCCCTATAGCATGATATGTGATATCTAAGTCCTTCCCATTCCAATCCCGAGACCCTCCCTATAGCATGAGATGTGATATCCAACTCCTTCCCATTCCAATCATGAGACCCTTCCTATAGCATGAGATGTGATATCTCAATGCTTCTACCAAACCTGAGACCCTTCCTTTAGCATGAGATGTGATATACAACTCCTTCCCATTCCAATCCTGAGACCCTTCCTATAGCATGAGATGTGATATCTCAATACTTCTAATACCAAACCTGAGATCCTTCCGATAACATGAGATGTGATATCTCAATACTTCTAATACCAAACCTGAGATCCATCCTATAACATGAGATGTGATATCCAACTCCTTCCCTTTCCAAACCTGAGAGCCGTTCTATAGCATGAGATGTGATAACCAGGTCCTTCCCATTCCAATCCTTAGACCCTTCCTACAGCATGCAATATGATATCTCAATGATTCTAATAACAAACCTGAGACCCGTCCTATAGCATGAGATATGATATCCAAGTCCTTCCCATTCCAATCCTGAGACCCTTCCTATAACACGAAATGTGATATCCAACTCCTTCCCATTCCAACCTGAGACCCTTCCTATAGCATGAGATGGGATATCCAACTTCTTCCAAATCCAATACTGATACCCTTCCGATAGCATGAGATGTGATATCCCAATGCTTCTACCAAACCTGAGACCCATACTATGGCATGAGATGTGATATCAAACTCCTTCCCATTCCAATCCTGAGACCCTTCCTATAGCTTGAGGTGTGATATCCAACTCCTTCCCATTCCAATTCTGAGACCCTTCTTATACCATGAGACTTGATATCTCAATGCTTCTAATATTAAACCTGAGACCCGTCCTATAACATGAGATGTGATATCCAAATCCTTCCCCTTCCAAACCTTAGACCCTTCCTTTATCATGAGATGTGATATCCAACTCCTTCCCATTCCAATCCTGAGACCCTTCCGATATCATGAGATTTGTTATCTCAATGCTTCTAATATCAAACTTGAGACCCTACCTATAGCATGAGATGTGACATCCAAGTCCTTCCCATTCCAATCCTGAGACCCTTCCTATAGCATGAGATGTGATATCTCTATGCTTCTAATACCAAACCTGAGACCCTTCCTATAACATGAGATGGGATATCCAACTCCTTCCCATTCCAATCCTGAGACCTTTCCGATAGCAGAGATGTGATATCTCAATGCTTATACCAAACCTGAGAACCTTCCTATGGCCTGAGATGTCATATACAACTCCTTCCCATTCCAATCCTGAGACCCTTCCTTTAGCATGAGATGTGATATCTCAATGCTTATACCAAATCTGAGACCCTTCCTATAGCATGAGATGTGATATCCAATTCCTTCCCATTCCAATCCTGTGACCCTTCCTATAGCATGAGATGTGATATCTCAATGCTTATAGCAAACCTGAGAAGCTACCTATAACATGAGATGTGATATCCAAGTCCATCCCATTCCAATCCTTAGACCCTTCCTACAGCATGCTATGTGATATCTCAATGATTCTAATACCAAACCAGAGACTCTTCCTATAACATGAGATGGGATATCCAACTCCTTCCCATTCCAATCCTGAGCCGCTTCCGATAGCAGAGATGTGATATCTCAATGCTTATACCAAACCTGAGACCCTTCCTATAACATGAGATGTGATATCCAACTCCTTCCCGTTCCAAACCTGAGACACTAATTATAGCATATGTGATATCCAACTCCTTCCCATTCCAAACATGAGACCCTTCCTATAGCAAGAAAGTAATATCCAACTCCTACCCATTCCAATCCTGAGACCCTTCCTATAGCAAGAGATGTGATATCCAAATCCTTCCCATTCCAATCCTGAGACCCTTCCTATAACATGAGATGTGATATCCAACTCCTTCCCATTCCAACCTGAGACACTTCCTATAGCATGAGAAGGGATATCCAACTCCTTCCCAATCCAATCCTGAGACCCTTCCGATAGCAGCGACGTGATATCTCAATGCTTCTACCAAACCTGAGACCCTTCCTTTAGCATGAGATGTGATATCCAAATCCTTCACATTCCAATCCTGAGACCCTTCCTATAGCATGAGATGTGATATCTCAATGCTTCTAATACCAAACCTGAGATCCTTCCTATAACATGAGATGTGATATCCAATTCCTTCCCATTCCAAACCTGAGACCTTTCCTATTGGATGAGATGTGATATCCAACTCCTTCCCATTCCAACCCTGAGACCCTTCCTATAGCATGAGATGTGATGTCTCAATGCTTCTAATACCAAACCTGAGATCCTTCCTATAACATGAGATGTGATATCCAACTCCTTCCATTCCAATCCTGAGACCCGTCCTATAGCATGAGATGTGATATCTCAATGCTTATACCAAACCTGAGACCCTTCCTATAGCATGAGATGTGATATCGAACTGCTTCCCATTCCAATCCTGAGACCCTTCCTATAGCATGAGATGCGATATCTCAATGCTTCTAATACCAAACCTGAGATCCTTCCTCTAACATGAAATGTGATATCCAACTCCTTCCCTTTCCAAACCTAAGAGCCTATCTATAGCATGAGATGTGATATCCAAGTCCTTCACATTCCAACCCTTAGACCCTTCCTACAGCATGCAATATGATATCTCAATGATTCTAATAACAAACCTGAGACCCGTCCTATAACATGAGATGGGATATCCAACTCCTTCCCATTCCAATCCTGAGACACTTCCGATAGCAGAGATGTGATATCTCAATGCTTATACCAAACCTGAGACCCTTCCTATAACATGAGATGTGATATCCAAATCCTTCCCGTTCCAAACCTGAGACCCTTCCTTTAGCATGAGATGTGATATCCAGCTCCTTCCCATTCCAATCCTGAGACACTTCCGATAGCATGAGATGTGATATCTCAATGCTTCTAATATCAAAACTGAGACCCTCCCTATAGCATGATATGTGATATCTAAGTCCTTCCCATTCCAATCCTGAGACCCTCCCTATAGCATGAGATGTGATATCCAACTCCTTCCCATTCCAATCCTGAGACCCTTCCTATAGCATGAGATATGATATCTCAATACTTCTAATACCAAACGTGAGATCCTTCCGATAACATGAGATGTGATATCCAAATCCTTCCCCTTCCAAACCTGAGACCCTCCCTTTAGCATGAAATGTGATATCCAACTCCTTCCTATTCCAATCCTGAGACTCTTCTGATAGCATGAGATGTGATATCTCAATGCTTCTAATACCAAACCTGAGATCCTTCCGATAGCATGAGATGTGATATCTCAATGCTTCTAATACCAAACCTGAGATCCTTCCTATAACATGAGATGTGATATCCAAATCCTTCCCCTTCCAAACCTGAGACCCTCCCTTTAGCATGAGATGTGATATCTAACTCCTTCCCATTCCATTCCTGAGACCCTTCTGATAGCATGAGATGTGATATCTCAATGCCTCTAATACCAAACCTGAGATCCTACCTCTAACATGAAATGAGATATCCAACTCTTTCCCCTTCCAAACCTGAGAGCCTTCCTATAGCATGAGATGTGATATCCAAGTCCTTCCCATTCCAATACTGAGACCCTTCCTATAGCTTGAGATGTGATATCCAACTCCTTCCCATTCCAATTCTGAGACCCTTCCTATAGCATGAGATGTGATATCTCAATGCTTATACCAAACCTGAGAGCCTACCTATAGCATGAGATGTGATATCCAAGTCCATCCCATTCCAATCCTTAGACCCTTCCTACAGCATGCGATGTGATATCTCAATGATTCTAATACCAAACCAGAGACTCTTCCTATAACATGAGATGGGATATCCAACTCCTTCCCATTCCAATTCTGAGACCCTTCCTATACTATGAGACTTGATATCTCAATGCTTCTAATACCAAACCTGAGACCCGTAATATAACATGAGATGTGATATCCAAATCCTTCCCCTTCCAAACCTTAGACCCTTCCTTTATCATGAGATGTGATATCCAACTCCTTCCCATTCCATTCCTGAGACCCTTCTGATAGCATGAGATGTGATATCTCAATGCTTCTAATACCAAACCTGAGATCCTACCTCTAACATGAAATGAGATATCCAACTCTTTCCCCTTCCAAACCTGAGAGCCTTCCTATAGCATGAGATGTGATATCTCAAAGCTTCTAATATCAAACTTGAGACCCTCCCTATAGCATGAGATGTGATATCCAAGTCCTTCCCATTCCAATCCTGAGACCCTTCCTATAGCATGAGATGTGATATCTCAATGCTTCTAATACCAAACCTGAGACCCTTCCTATAACATGAGATGGGAATATCCAACTCCTTCCCATTCCAATCTTCAGACCCTTCCGATAGCAGAGATGTGATATCTCAATGCTTATACCACACCTGAGATCCTTCCTATAACATGAGATGTGATATCCAACTCCTTCCCATTCCAATCCTGAGACACTTCCTATAGCATGAGATGTGATATCTCACTGCTTATACCATACCTGAGACCCTTCCCATAGCAGATGTGATATCCAACTCCTTCCCATTCCAATCCTCAGACCCTTCCTATAGCATGAGATGTGATATCTCAATGCTTCTAATGTCAAACTTGAGACCCTACCTATAGCATGAGATGTGATATCCAAGTCCTTCCCATTCCAATCCTGAGACACTTCCTATAGCATGAGATGTGATATCTCAATGCTTCTAATACCAAACCTGAGACACTTCCTATAACATGAGATGGGATATCCAACTCCTTCCAATTCCAATCCTGAGACCCTTTTGATAGCAGAGATGTGATATCTCAATGTTTATACCAAACCTGAGACCCTTCCTACGGCATGAGATGTCATATTCAACTCCTACCCATTCCAATCCTGAGACCCTTCCTATAGCATGAGATTTGATATCCAACTCCTTCCCATTCCAATCCTGAGACCCTTCCTATAGCATGAGATGTGATGTCTCAATGCTTCTAATACCAAACCTGAGATCCTTCCTATAACATGAGATGTGATATCCAACTCCTTCCATTCCAATCCTGAGACCCTTCCTATAGCATGAGATGTGATATATCAATGCTTATACCAAACCTGAGACCCTTCCTAAAGCATGAGATGTGATATCCAACTCCTTCCCATTCCAATCCTGAGACCCTTCCTATAGCCTGAGATGTGATATCCAATTCCTTCCCATTCCAATCCTGAGACCCTTCCTATAGCATGAGATGTGATATCTCAATGCTTATACCAAACCTGAGAGCCTACCTATAACATGAGATGTGATATCCAAGTCCATCCCATTCCAATCCTTAGACCCTTCCTACAGCATGCGATGTGATATCTCAATGATTCTAATACCAAACCAGAGACTCTTCCTATAACATGATATGGGATATCCAACTCCTTCCCATTCCAATCCTGAGCCGCTTCCGATAGCAGAGATGTGATATCTCAATGCTTATACCAAACCTGAGACCCTTCCTATAACATGAGATGTGATATCCAACTCCTTCCCGTTCCAAACCTGAGACACTAACTATAGCATATGTGATATCCAACTCCTTCCCATTCCAAACATGAGACCCTTCCTATAGCAAGAAAGTAATATCCAACTCCTACCCATTCCAATCCTGAGACCCTTCCTATAGCAAGAGATGTGATATCCAAATCCTTACCATTCCAATCCTGAGACCCTTCCTATAACATGAGATGTGATATCCAACTCCTTCCCATTCCAACCTGAGACACTTCCTATAGCATGAGAAGGGATATCCAACTCCTTCCCAATCCAATCCTGAGACCCTTCCGATAGCAGAGATGTGATATCTCAATGCTTATACCAAACCTGAGACCCTTCCTATGGCATGAGATGTGATATCCAACTCCTTGCCATTCAAATCCTGAGACCCTTCCTCTAGCATGAGAAGGGATATCCAACTCCTTCCCAATCCAATCCTGAGACCCTTCCGATAGCAGCGACGTGATATCTCAATGCTTCTACCAAACCTGAGACCCTTCCTTTAGCATGAGATGTGATATCCAAATCCTTCACATTCCAATCCTGAGACCCTTCCTATAGCATGAGATGTGATATCTCAATGCTTCTAATACCAAACCTGAGATCCTTCCTATAACATGAAATGTGATATCCAATTCCTTCCCATTCCAAACCTGAGACCCTTCCGATTGGATGAGATGTGATATCCAACTCCTTCCCATTCCAACCCTGAGACCCTTCCTATAGCATGAGATGTGATGTCTCAATGCTTCTAATACCAAACCTGAGATCCTTCCTATAACATGAGAAGTGATATCCAACTCCTTCCATTCCAATCCTGAGACCCGTCCTATAGCATGGGATGTGATATCTCAATGCTTATACCAAACCTGAGACCCTTCCTATAGCATGAGATGTGATATCCAACTGCTTCCCATTCCAATCCTGAGACCCTTCCTATAGCATGAGATGTGATATCTCAATGCTTCTAATACCAAACCTGAGATCCTTCCTCTAACATGAAATATGATATCCAACTCCTTCCCTTTCCAAACCTAAGAGCCTATCTATAGCATGAGATGTGATATCCAAGTCCTTCACATTCCAACCCTTAGACCCTTCCTACAGCATGCAATATGATATCTCAATGATTCTAATAACAAACCTGAGACCCGTCCTATAACATGAGATGGGATATCCAACTCCTTCCCATTCCAATCCTGAGACACTTCCGATAGCAGAGATGTGATATCTCAATGCTTATACCAAACCTGAGACCCTTCCTATAACATGAGATGTGATATCCAAATCCTTCTCGTTCCAAACCTGAGACCCTTCCTTTAGCATGATATGTGATATCTAAGTCCTTCCCATTCCAATCCTGAGACCCTCCCTATATCATGAGATGTGATATCCAACTCCTTCCCATTCCAATCCTGAGACCCTTCCTATAGCATGAGATATGATATCTCAATACTTCTAATACCAAACGTGAGATCCTTCCGATAACATGAGATGTGATATCCAAATCCTTCCCCTTCCAAACCTGAGACCCTCCCTTTAGCATGAAATGTGATATCCAACTCCTTCCTATTCCAATCCTGAGACTCTTCTGATAGCATGAGATGTGATATCTCAATGCTTCTAATACCAAACCTGAGATCCTTCCGATAGCATGAGATGTGATATCTCAATGCTTCTAATACCAAACCTGAGATCCTTCCTATAACATGAGATGTGATATCCAAATCCTTCCCCTTCCAAACCTGAGACCCTCCCTTTAGCATGAGATGTGATATCTAACTCCTTCCCATTGCATTCCTGAGACCCTTCTGATAGCATGAGATGTGATATCTCAATGCCTCTAATACCAAACCTGAGATCCTACCTCTAACATGAAATGAGATATCCAACTCTTTCCCCTTCCAAACCTGAGAGCCTTCCTATAGCATGAGATGTGATATCCAAGTCCTTCCCATTCCAATACTGAGACCCTTCCTATAGCTTGAGATGTGATATCCAACTCCTTCCCATTCCAATTCTGAGACCCTTCCTACAGCATGCGATGTGAATATCTCAATGATTCTAATACCAAACCAGAGACTCTTCCTATAACATGAGATGGGATATCCAACTCCTTCCCATTCCAATTCTGAGACCCTTCCTATACTATGAGACTTGATATCTCAATGCTTCTAATACCAAACCTGAGACCCGTAATATAACATGAGATGTGATATCCAAATCCTTCCCCTTCCAAACCTTAGACCCGTCCTTTATCATGAGATGTGATATCCAACTCCTTCCCATTCCAATCCTGAGACCCTTCCGATATCATGAGATGTGATATCTCAAAGCTTCTAATATCAAACTTGAGACCCTCCCTATAGCATGAGATGTGATAACCAAGTCCTTCCCATTCCAATCCTGAGACCCTTCCTATAGCATGAGATGTGATATCTCAATGCTTCTAATACCAAACCTGAGACCCTTCCTATAACATGAGATGGGAATATCCAACTCCTTCCCATTCCAATCTTGAGACCCTTCCGATAGCAGAGATGTGATATCTCAATGCTTATACCACACCTGAGATCCTTCGTATAACATGAGATGTGATATCCAACTCCTTCCCATTCCAATCCTGAGACACTTCCTATAGCATGAGATGTGATATCTCACTGCTTATACCAAACCTGAGACCCTTCCCATAGCAGGAGATGTGATATCCAACTCCTTCCCATTCAAATCCTCAGACCCTTCCTATAGCATGAGATGTGATATCTCAATGCTTCTAATGTCAAACTTGAGACCCTACCTATAGGATGAGATGTGATATCCAAGTCCTTCCCATTCCAATCCTGAGACACTTCCTATAGCATGAGATGTGATATCTCAATGCTTCTAATACCAAACCTGAGACTCTTCCTATAACATGAGATGGGATATCCAACTCCTTCCAATTCCAATCCTGAGACCCTTTTGATAGCAGAGATGTGATATCTCAATGTTTATACCAAACCTGAGACCCTTCCTACGGCATGAGATGTCATATTCAACTCCTTCCCATTCCAATCCTGAGACCCTTCCTATAGCATGAGATTTGATATCCAACTCCTTCCCATTCCAATCCTGAGACCCTTCCTATAGCATGAGATGTGATGTCTCAATGCTTCTAATACCAAACCTGAGATCCTTCCTATAACTTGAGATGTGATATCCAACTCCTTCCATTCCAATCCTGAGACCCTTCCTATAGCATGAGATGTGATATCTCAATGCTTATACCAAACCTGAGACCCTTCCTATAGCATGAGATGTGATATCCAACTCCTTCCCATTCCAATCCTGAGACCCTTCCTATAGCCTGAGATGTGATATCCAATTCCTTCCCATTCCAATCCTGAGACCCTTCCTATAGCATGAGATGTGATATCTCAATGCTTATACCAAACCTGAGAGCCTACCTATAACATGAGATGTGATATCCAAGCGCATCCCATTCCAATCCTTAGACCCTTCCTACAGCATGCGATGTGATATCTCAATGATTCTAATACCAAACCAGAGACTCTTCCTATAACATGAGATGGGATATCCAACTCCTTCCCATTCCAATCCTGAGCCGCTTCTGATAGCAGAGATGTGATATCTCAATGCTTATACCAAACCTGAGACCCTTCCTATAACATGAGATGTGATATCCAACTCCTTCCTGTTCCAAACCTGAGACACTAACTATAGCATATGTGATATCCAACTCCTTCCCATTCCAAACATGAGACCCTTCCTATAGCAAGAAAATAATATCCAACTCCTACCCATTCCAATCCTGAGACCCTTCCTATAGCAAGAGATGTGATATCCAAATCCTTCCCATTCCAATCCTGAGACCCTTCCTATAACATGAGATGTGATATCCAACTCCTTCCCATTCCAACCTGAGACACTTCCTATAGCATGAGAAGGGATATCCAACTCCTTCCCAATCCAATCCTGAGACCCTTCCGATAGCAGAGATGTGATATCTCAATGCTTATACCAAACCTGAGACCCTTCCTATGGCATGAGATGTGATATCCAACTCCTTGCCATTCAAATCCTGAGACCCTTCCTATAGCATGAGAAGGGATATCCAACTCCTTCCCAATCCAATCCTGAGACCCTTCCGATAGCAGCGACGTGATATCTCAATGCTTCTACCAAACCTGAGACCCTTCCTTTAGCATGAGATGTGATATCCAAATCCTTCACATTCCAATCCTGAGACCCTTCCTATAGCATGAGATGTGATATCTCAATGCTTCTAATACCAAACCTGAGATCCTTCCTATAACATGAGATGTGATATCCAATTCCTTCCCATTCCAAACCTGAGACCCTTCCTATTGGATGAGATGTGATAACCAACTCCTTCCCATTCCAACCCTGAGACCCTTCCTATAGCATGAGATGTGATGTCTCAATGCTTCTAATACCAAACCTGAGATCCTTCCTATAACATGAGATGTGATATCCAACTCCTTCCATTCCAATCCTGAGACCCGTCCTATAGCATGAGATGTGATATCTCAATGCTTATACCAAACCTGAGACCCTTCCTATAGCATGAGATGTCATATCCAACTGCTTCCCATTCCAATCCTGAGACCCTTCCTATAGCATGAGATGTGATATCTCAATGCTTCTAATACCAAACCTGAGATCCTTCCTCTAACATGAAATGTGATATCCAACACCTTCCCTTTCCAAACCTAAGAGCCTATCTATAGCATGAGATGTGATATCCAAGTCCTTCACATTCCAACCCTTAGACCCTTCCTACAGCATGCAATATGATATCTCAATGATTCTAATAACAAACCTGAGACCCGTCCTATAACATGAGATGGGATATCCAACTCCTTCCCATTCCAATCCTGAGACACTTCCGATAGCAGAGATGTGATATCTCAATGCTTATACCAAACCTGAGACCCTTCCTATAACATGAGATGTGATATCCAAATCCTTCTCGTTCCAAACCTGAGACCCTTCCTTTAGCATGAGATGTGATATCCAGCTCCTTCCCATTCCAATCCTGAGACACTTCCGATAGCATGAGATGTGATATCTCAATGCTTCTAATATCAAAACTGAGACCCTCCCTATAGCATGATATGTGATATCTAAGTCCTTCCCATTCCAATCCTGAGACCCTCCCTATAGCATGAGATGTGATATCCAACTCCTTCCCATTCCAATCCTGAGACCCTTCCTATAGCATGAGATATGATATCTCAATACTTCTAATACCAAACGTGAGATCCTTCCGATAACATGAGATATGATATCCAAATCCTTCCCCTTCCAAACCTGAGACCCTCCCTTTAGCATGAAATGTGATATCCAACTCCTTCCTATTCCAATCCTGAGACTCTTCTGATAGCATGAGATGTGATATCTCAATGCTTCTAATACCAAACCTGAGATCCTTCCGATAGCATGAGATGTGATATCTCAATGCTTCTAATACCAAACCTGAGATCCTTCCTATAACATGAGATGTGATATCCAAATCCTTCCCCTTCCAAACCTGAGACCCTCCCTTTAGCATGAGATGTGATATCTAACTCCTTCCCATTCCATTCCTGAGACCCTTCTGATAGCATGAGATGTGATATCTCAATGCCTCTAATACCAAACCTGAGATCCTACCTCTAACATGAAATGAGATATCCAACTCTTTCCCCTTCCAAACCTGAGAGCCTTCCTATAGCATGAGATGTGATATCCAAGTCCTTCCCATTCCAATACTGAGACCCTTCCTATAGCTTGAGATGTGATATCCAACTCCTTCCCATTCCAATTCTGAGACCCTTCCTATAGCATGAGATGTGATATCTCAATGCTTATACCAAACCTGAGAGCCTACCTATAGCATGAGATGTGATATCCAAGTCCATCCCATTCCAATCCTTAGACCCTTCCTACAGCATGCGATGTGAATATCTCAATGATTCTAATACCAAACCAGAGACTCTTCCTATAACATGAGATGGGATATCCAACTCCTTCCCATTCCAATTCTGAGACCCTTCCTATACTATGAGACTTGATATCTCAATGCTTCTAATACCAAACCTGAGACCCATAATATAACATGAGATGTGATATCCAAATCCTTCCCCTTCCAAACCTTAGACCCTTCCTTTATCATGAGATGTGATATCCAACTCCTTCCCATTCCAATCCTGAGACCCTTCCGATATCATGAGATGTGATATCTCAAAGCTTCTAATATCAAACTTGAGACCCTCCCTATAGCATGAGATGTGATATCCAAGTCCTTCCCATTCCAATCCTGAGACCCTTCCTATAGCATGAGATGTGATATCTCAATGCTTCTAATACCAAACCTGAGACCCTTCCTATAACATGAGATGGGAATATCCAACTCCTTCCCATTCCAATCTTGAGACCCTTCCGATAGCAGAGATGTGATATCTCAATGCTTATACCACACCTGAGATCCTTCCTATAACATGAGATGTGATATCCAACTCCTTCCCATTCCAATCCTGAGACACTTCCTATAGCATGAGATGTGATATCTCACTGCTTATACCAAACCTGAGACCCTTCCCATAGCAGGAGATGTGATATCCAACTCCTTCCCATTCCAATCCTCAGACCCTTCCTATAGCATGAGATGTGATATCTCAATGCTTCTAATGTCAAACTTGAGACCCTACATATAGCATGAGATGTGATATCCAAGTCCTTCCCATTCCAATCCTGAGACACTTCCTATAGCATGAGATGTGATATCTCAATGCTTCTAATACCAAACCTGAGACTCTTCCTATAACATGAGATGGGATATCCAACTCCTTCCAATTCCAATCCTGAGACCCTTTTGATAGCAGAGATGTGATATCTCAATGTTTATACCAAACCTGAGACCCTTCCTACGGCATGAGATGTCATATTCAACTCCTTCCCATTCCAATCCTGAGACCCTTCCTATAGCATGAGATTTGATATCCAACTCCTTCCCATTCCAATCCTGAGACCCTTCCTATAGCATGAGTTGTGATGTCTCAATGCTTCTAATACCAAACCTGAGATCCTTCCTATAACATGAGATGTGATATCCAACTCCTTCCATTCCAATCCTGAGATCCTTCCTATAGCATGAGATGTGATATATCAATGCTTATACCAAACCTGAGACCCTTCCTATAGCATGAGATGTGATATCCAACTCCTTCCCATTCCAATCCTGAGACCCTTCCTATAGCCTGAGATGTGATATCCAATTCCTTCCCATTCCAATCCTGAGACCCTTCCTATAGCATGAGATGTGATATCTCAATGCTTATACCAAACCTGAGAGCCTACCTATAACATGAGATGTGATATCCAAGTCCATCCCATTCCAATCCTTAGACCCTTCCTACAGCATGCGATGTGATATCTCAATTATTCTAATACCAAACCAGAGACTCTTCCTATAACATGAGATGGGATATCCAACTCCTTCCCATTCCAATCCTGAGCCGCTTCCGATAGCAGAGATGTGATATCTCAATGCTTATACCAAACCTGAGACCCTTCCTATAACATGAGATGTGATATCCAACTCCTTCCCGTTCCAAACCTGAGACACTAACTATAGCATATGTGATATCCAACTCCTTCCCATTCCAAACATGAGACCCTTCCTATAGCAAGAAAGTAATATCCAACTCCTACCCATTCCAATCCTGAGACCCTTCCTATAGCAAGAGATGTGATATCCAAATCCTTCCCATTCCAATCCTGAGACCCTTCCTATAACATGAGATGTTATATCCAACTTCTTCCCATTCCAACCTGAGACACTTCCTATAGCATGAGAAGGGATATCCAACTCCTTCCCAATCCAAACCTGAGACCCTTCCTATGGCATGAGATGTGATATCCAACTCCTTGCCATTCAAATCCTGAGACCCTTCCTATAGCATGAGAAGGGATATCCAACTCCTTCCCAATCCAATCCTGAGACCCTTCCGATAGCAGCGACGTGATATCTCAATGCTTCTACCAAACCTGAGATCCTTCCTATAACATGAGATGTGATATCCAATTCCTTCCCATTCCAAACCTGAGACCCTTCCTATTGGATGAGATGTGATATCCAACTCCTTCCCATTCCAACCCTGAGACCCTTCCTATAGCATGAGATGTGATGTCTCAATGCTTCTAATACCAAACCTGAGATCCTTCCTATAACATGAGATGTGATATCCAACTCCTTCCATTCCAATCCTGAGACCCGTCCTATAGCATGAGATGTGATATCTCAATGCTTATACCAAACCTGAGACCCTTCCTATAGCATGAGATGTGATATCCAACTGCTTCCCATTCCAATCCTGAGACCCTTCCTATAGCATGAGATGTGATATCTCAATGCTTCTAATACCAAACCTAAGAGCCTATCTATAGCATGAGATGTGATATCCAAGTCCTTCACATTCCAACCCTTAGACCCTTCCTACAGCATGCAATATGATATCTCAATGATTCTAATAACAAACCTGAGACCCGTCCTATAACATGAGATGGGATATCCAACTCCTTCCCATTCCAATCCTGAAACACTTCCGATAGCAGAGATGTGATATCTCAATGCTTATACCAAACCTGAGACCCTTCCTATAACATGAGATGTGATATCCAAATCCTTCTCGTTCCAAACCTGAGACCCTTCCTTTAGCATGAGATGTGATATCCAGCTCCTTCCCATTCCAATCCTGAGACACTTCCGATAGCATGAGATGTGATATCTCAATGCTTCTAATATCAAAACTGAGACCCTCCCTATAGCATGATATGTGATATCGAAGTCCTTCCCATTCCAATCCTGAGACCCTCCCTATATCATGAGATGTGATATCCAACTCCTTCCCATTCCAATCCTGAGACCCTTCCTATAGCATGAGATATGATATCTCAATACTTCTAATACCAAACGTGAGATCCTTCCGATAACATGAGATGTGATATCCAAATCCTTCCCCTTCCAAACCTGAGACCCTCCCTTTAGCATGAAATGTGATATCCAACTCCTTCCTATTCCAATCCTGAGACTCTTCTGATAGCATGAGATGTGATATCTCAATGCTTCTAATACCAAACCTGAGATCCTTCCGATAGCGAGATGTGATATCTCAATGCTTCTAATACCAAACCTGAGATCCTTCCTATAACATGAGATGTGATATCCAAATCCTTCCCCTTCCAAACCTGAGACCCTCCCTTTAGCATGAGATGTGATATCTAACTCCTTCCCATTCCATTCCTGAGACCCTTCTGATAGCATGAGATGTGATATCTCAATGCCTCTAATACCAAACCTGAGATCCTACCTCTAACATGAAATGAGATATCCAACTCTTTCCCCTTCCAAACCTGAGAGCCTTCCTATAGCATGAGATGTGATATCCAAGTCCTTCCCATTCCAATACTGAGACCCTTCCTATAGCTTGAGATGTGATATCCAACTCCTTCCCATTCCAATTCTGAGACCCTTCCTATAGCATGAGATGTGATATCTCAATGCTTATACCAAACCTGAGAGCCTACCTATAGCATGAGATGTGATATCCAAGTCCATCCCATTCCAATCCTTAGACCCTTCCTACAGCATGCGATGTGAATATCTCAATGATTCTAATACCAAACCAGAGACTCTTCCTATAACATATGGGATATCCAACTCCTTCCCATTCCAATTCTGAGACCCTTCCTATACTATGAGACTTGATATCTCAATGCTTCTAATACCAAACCTGAGACCCGTAATATAACATGAGATGTGATATCCAAATCCTTCCAAACCTTAGACCCATCCTTTATCATGAGATGTGATATCCAACTCCTTCCCATTCCAATCCTGAGACCCTTCCGATATCATGAGATGTGATATCTCAAAGCTTCTAATATCAAACTTGAGACCCTCCCTATAGCATGAGATGTGATATCCAAGTCCTTCCCATTCCAATCCTGAGACCCTTCCTATAGCATGAGATGTGATATCTCAATGCTTCTAATACCAAACCTGAGACCCTTCCTATAACATGAGATGGGAATATCCAACTCCTTCCCATTCCAATCTTGAGACCCTTCCGATAGCAGAGATGTGATATCTCAATGCTTATACCACACCTGAGATCCTTCCTATAACATGAGATGTGATATCCAACTCCTTCCCATTCCAATCCTGAGACACTTCCTATAGCATGAGATGTGATATCTCACTGCTTATACCAAACCTGAGACCCTTCCCATAGCAGGAGATGTGATATCCAACTCCTTCCCATTCCAATCCTCAGACCCTTCCTATAGCATGAGATGTGATATCTCAATGCTTCTAATGTCAAACTTGAGACCCTACCTATAGCATGAGATGTGATATCCAAGTCCTTCCCATTCCAATCCTGAGACACTTCCTATAGCATGAGATGTGATATCTCAATGCTTCTAATACCAAACCTGAGACTCTTCCTATAACATGAGATGGGATATCCAACTCCTTCCAATTCCAATCCTGAGACCCTTTTGATAGCAGAGATGTGATATCTCAATGTTTATACCAAACCTGAGACCCTTCCTACGGCATGAGATGTCATATTCAACTCCTTCCCATTCCAATCCTGAGACCCTTCCTATAGCATGAGATTTGATATCCAACTCCTTCCCATTCCAATCCTGAGACCCTTCCTATAGCATGAGATGTGATGTCTCAATGCTTCTAATACCAAACCTGAGATCCTTCCTATAACATGAGATGTGATATCCAACTCCTTCCATTCCAATCCTGAGACCCTTCCTATAGCATGAGATGTGATATCTCAATGCTTATACCAAACCTGAGACCCTTCCTATAGCATGAGATGTGATATCCAACTCCTTCCCATTCCAATCCTGAGACCCTTCCTATAGCCTGAGATGTGATATCCAATTCCTTCCCATTCCAATCCTGAGACCCTTCCTATAGCATGAGATGTGATATCTCAATGCTTATACCAAACCTGAGAGCCTACCTATAACATGAGATGTGATATCCAAGTCCATCCCATTCCAATCCTTAGACCCTTCCTACAGCATGCGATGTGATATCTCAATGATTCTAATACCAAACCAGAGACTCTTCCTATAACATGAGATGGGATATCCAACTCCTTCCCATTCCAATCCTGAGCCGCTTCCGATAGCAGAGATGTGATATCTCAATGCTTATACCAAACCTGAGACCCTTCCTATAACATGAGATGTGATATCCAACTCCTTCCCGTTCCAAACCTGAGACACTAACTATAGCATATGTGATATCCAACTCCTTCCCATTCCAAACATGAGACCCTTCCTATAGCAAGAAAGTAATATCCAACTCCTACCCATTCCAATCCTGAGACCCTTCCTATAGCAAGAGATGTGATATCCAAATCCTTCCCATTCCAATCCTGAGACCCTTCCTATAACATGAGATGTGATATCCAACTCCTTCCCATTCCAACCTGAGAAACTTCCTATAGCATGAGAAGGGATATCCAACTCCTTTCCAATCCAATCCTGAGACCCTTCCGATAGCAGAGATGTGATATCTCAATGCTTATACCAAACCTGGGACCCTTCCTATGGCATGAGATGTGATATCCAACTCCTTGCCATTCAAATCCTGAGACCCTTCCTATAGCATGAGAAGGGATATCCAACTCCTTCCCAATCCAATCCTGAGACCCTTCCGATAGCAGCGACGTGATATCTCAATGCTTCTACCAAACCTGAGACCCTTCCTTTAGCATGAGATGTGATATCCAAATCCTTCACATTCCAATCCTGAGACCCTTCCTATAGCATGAGATGTGATATCTCAATGCTTCTAATACCAAACCTGAGATCCTTCCTATAACATGAGATGTGATATCCAATTCCTTCCCATTCCAAACCTGAGACCCTTCCTATTGGATGAGATGTGATATCCAACTCCTTCCTATTCCAACCCTGACACCCTTCCTATAGCATGAGATGTGATGTCTCAATGCTTCTAATACCAAACCTGAGATCCTTCCTATAACATGAGATGTGATATCCAACTCCTTCCATTCCAATCCTGAGACCCGTCCTATAGCATGAGATGTGATATCTCAATGCTTATACCAAACCTGAGACCCTTCCTATAGCATGAGATGTGATATCTCAATGCTTCTAATACCAAACCTGAGATCCTTCCTCTAACATGAAATGTGATATCCAACTCCTTCCCTTTCCAAACCTAAGAGCCTATCTATAGCATGAGATGTGATATCCAAGTCCATCACATTCCAACCTTTAGACCCTTCCTACAGCATGCAATATGATATCTCAATGATTCTGATAACAAACCTGAGACCCGTCCTATAACATGAGATGGGATATCCAACTCCTTCCCATTCCAATCCTGAGACACTTCCGATAGCAGAGATGTGATATCTCAATGCTTATACCAAACCTGAGACCCTTCCTATAACATGAGATGTGATATCCAAATCCTTCTCGTTCCAAACCTGAGACCCTTCCTTTAGCATGAGATGTGATATCCAGCTCCTTCCCATTCCAATCCTGAGACACTTCCGATAGCATGAGATGTGATATCTCAATGCTTCTAATATCAAAACTGAGACCCTCCCTATAGCATGATATGTGATATCTAAGTCCTTCCCATTCCAATCCTGAGACCCTCCCTATAGCATGAGATGTGATATCCAACTCCTTCCCATTCCAATCCTGAGACCCTTCCTATAGCATGAGATATGATATCTCAATACTTCTAATACCAAACGTGAGATCCTTCCGATAACATGAGATGTGATATCCAAATCCTTCCCCTTCCAAACCTGAGACCCTCCCTTTAGCATGAAATGTGATATCCAACTCCTTCCTATTCCAATCCTGAGACTCTTCTGATGCATGAGATGCGATATCTCAATGCTTCTAATACCAAACCTGAGATCCTTCCGATAGCATGAGATGTGATATCTCAATGCTTCTAATACCAAACCTGAGATCCTTCCTATAACATGAGATGTGATATCCAAATCCTTCCCCTTCCAAACCTGAGACCCTCCCTTTAGCATGAGATGTGATATCTAACTCCTTCCCATTCCATTCCTGAGACCCTTCTGATAGCATGAGATGTGATATCTCAATGCTTCTAATACCAAACCTGAGATCCTACCTCTAACATGAAATGAGATATCCAACTCTTTCCCCTTCCAAACCTGAGAGCCTTCCTATAGCATGAGATGTGATATCCAAGTCCTTCCCATTCCAATACTGAGACCCTTCCTATAGCTTGAGATGTGATATCCAACTCCTTCCCATTCCAATTCTGAGACCCTTCCTATAGCATGAGATGTGATATCTCAATGCTTATACCAAACCTGAGAGCCTACCTATAGCATGAGATGTGATATCCAAGTCCATCCCATTCCAATCCTTAGACCCTTCCTAAAGCATGCGATGTGAATATCGCAATGATTGTAATACCAAACCAGAGACTCTTCCTATAACATGGCATGGGATATCCAACTCCTTCCCATTCCAATTCTGAGACCCTTCCTATACTATGAGACTTGATTTCTCAATGCTTCTAATACCAAACCTGAGACCCGTAATATAACATGAGATGTGATATCCAAATCCTTCCCCTTCCAAACCTTAGACCCTTCCTTTATCATGAGATGTGATATCCAACTCCTTCCCATTCCAATCCTGAGACCCTTCCGATATCATGAGATGTGATATCTCAAAGCTTCTAATATCAAACTTGATACCCTCCCTATAGCATGAGATGGGATATCCAACTCCTTCCAATTCCAATCCTGAGACCCTTTTGATAGCAGAGATGTGATATCTCAATGTTTATACCAAACCTGAGACCCTTCCTACGGCATGAGATGTCATATTCAACTCCTTCCCATTCCAATCCTGAGACCCTTCCTATAGCATGAGATGTGATGTCTCAATGCTTCTAATACCAAACCTGAGATCCTTCCTATAACATGAGATGTGATATCCAACTCCTTCCATTCCAATCCTGAGACCCTTCCTATAGCATGAGATGTGATATCTCAATGCTTATACCAAACCTGAGATCCTTCCTCTAACATGAAATGTGATATCCAACTCCTTCACTTTCCAAACCTGAGAGCCTATCTATAGCATGAGATGTGATATCCAAGTCCTTCCCATTCCAATCCTTAGACCCTTCCTACAGCATGCAATATGATATCTCAATGATTCTAATAAAAAACCTGAGACCCGTCCTATAACATGAGATGGGATATCCAACTCCTTCCCATTCCAATCCTGAGACACGTCCGATAGCAGAGATGTGATATCTCAATGTTTATACCAAACCTGAGACCCTTCCTATAACATGAGATGTGATATCCAACTCCTTCCCGTTCCAAACCTGAGACCCTTCCTTTAGCATGAGATGTGATATCCAGCTCCTTCCCATTCCAATCCTGAGACACTTCTGATAGCATAAGATGTGATATCTCAATGCTTCTAATATCAAAACTGAGACCCTCCCTATAGCATATGTGATATCTAAGTCCTTCCCATTCCAATCCTGAGACCCTTCCTATAGCATGAGATGTGATATCTCAATGCTTCTACCAAACCTGAGACCCTTCCTTTAGCATGAGATGTGATATCCAACTCCTTCCCATTCCAATCCTGAGACCCTTCCTATAGCATGAGATGTGATATCTCAATACTTCTAATACCAAACCTGAGATCCTTCCGATAACATGAGATGTGATATCTCAATACTTCTAATACCAAACCTGAGATCCATCCTATAACATGAGATGTGATATCCAAATCCTTCCCCTTCCAAACCTGAGACCCTCCCTTTAGCATGAGATGTGATATCCAACTCCTTCCCATTCCAATCCTGAGACCCTTCTGATAGCATAAGATATGATATCTCAATGCTTCTATACCAAACCTGAGATCCTTCTGATAGCATGAGATGTGATATCTCAATGCTTCTAATACCAAACCTGAGATCCTACCTCTAACATGAAATGTGATATCCAACTCTTTCCCCTTGCAAACCTGAGAGCCTTCCTATAGCATGAGATGTGATATCCAAGTCCTTCCCATTCCAATCCTGAGACCCTTCCTATAACATGAGATGTGATATCCAACTCCTTCCCATTCCAACCTGAGACCCTTCCTATAGCATGAGATGGGATATCCAACTCCTTCCAAATCCAATCCCGATACCCTTCCGATAGCATGAGATGTGATATCCCAATGCTTCTACCAAACCTGAGACCCATATTATGGCATGAGATGTGATATCAAACTCCTTCCCATTCTAATCCTGAGACCCTTCCTATACCATGAGACTTGATATCTCAATGCTTCTAATACCAAACCTGAGACCCGTCCTATAACATGAGATGTGATATCCAAATCCTTCCCCTTCCAAACCTTAGACCCTTCCTTTATCATGAGATGTGATATCCAACTCCTTCCCATTCCAATCTTGAGACCCTTCCGATATCATGAAATGTTATATCTCAATGCTTCTATCAAACTTGAGACCCTCCCTATAGCATGAGATGTGATATCCAAGTCCTTACCATTCCAATCCTGAGACCCTTCCTATAGCATGAGATGTGATATCTCAATGCTTCTAATACCAAACCTGAGACCCTTCCTATAACATGAGATGGGAATATCCAACTCCTTCCCATTCCAATCCTTAGACCCTTCCTACAGCATGCAATATGATATCTCAATGATTTTAATAAAAAACCTGAGACCCGTCCTATAACATGAGATGGGATATCCAACTCCTTCCCATTCCAATCCTGAGACACTTCCGATGGTAGAGATGTGATATCTCAATGTTTATACCAAACCTGAGACCTTTCCTATAACATGAGATGTGATATCCAACTCCTTCCCATTCCAATCCTGAGACCCTTCCTATAGCATGAGATGTGATATCCAACTCCATCCCATTCCAATCCTGAGACCCTTCTGATAGCATAAGATATGATATCTCAATGCTTCTATACCAAACCTGAGATCCTTCTGATAGCATATGTGATATCTCAATGCTTCTAATACCAAACCTGAGATCCTACATCTAACATGAAATGTGATATCCAACTCTTTCCCCTTGCAAACCTGAGAGCCTTCCTATAGCATGAGATGTGATATCCAAGTCCTTCCCATTCCAATCCTGAGACCATTCCTATAACATGAGATGTGATATCCAACTCCTTCCCATTCCAACCTGAGACCCTTCCTATAGCATGAGATGGGATATCCAACTCCTTCCAAATCCAATCCCGATACCCTTCCGATAGCATGAGATGTGATATCCCAATGCTTCTACCAAACCTGAGACCCATATTATGGCATGAGATGTGATATCAAACTCCTTCCCATTCTAATCCTGAGACCCTTCCTATACCATGAGACTTGATATCTCAATGCTTCTAATACCAAACCTGAGACCCGTCCTATAACATGAGATGTGATATCCAAATCCTTCCCCTTCCAAACCTTAGACCCTTCCTTTATCATGAGATGTGATATCCAACTCCTTCCCATTCCAATCTTGAGACCCTTTCCGATATCATGAAATGTGAATTCTCAATGCTTCTATCAAACTTGAGACCCTCCCTATAGCATGAGATGTGATATCCAAGTCCTTCCCATTCCAATCCTGAGACCCTTCCTATAGCATGAGATGTGATATCTCAATGCTTCTAATACCAAACCTGAGACCCTTCCTATAACAAGAGATGGGAATATCCAACTCCTTCCCATTCCAATCCTTAGACCCTTCCTACAGCATGCAATATGATATCTCAATGATTTTAATAAAAAACCTGAGACCCGTCCTATAACATGAGATGGGATATCCAACTCCTTCCCATTCCAATCCTGAGACACTTCCGATGGTAGAGATGTGATATCTCAATGTTTATACCAAACCTGAGACCTTTCCTATAACATGAGATGTGATATCCAACTCCTTCCCATTCCAATCCTGAGACCCTTCCTATAGCATGAGATGTGATATCCAACTCCATCCCATTCCAATCCTGAGACCCTTCTGATAGCATAAGATATAATATCTCAATGCTTCTATACCAAACCTGAGATCCTTCTGATAGCATATGTGATATCTCAATGCTTCTAATACCAAACCTGAGATCCTACATCTAACATGAAATGTGATATCCAACTCTTTCCCCTTGCAAACCTGAGAGCCTTCCTATAGCATGAGATGTGATATCCAAGTCCTTCCCATTCCAATCCTGAGACCCTTCCTATAACATGAGATGTGATATCCAACTCCTTCCCATTCCAACCTGAGACCCTTCCTATAGCATGAGATGGGATATCCAACTCCTTCCAAATCCAATCCCGATACCCTTCCGATAGCATGAGATGTGATATCCCAATGCTTCTACCAAACCTGAGACCCATATTATGGCATGAGATGTGATATCAAACTCCTTCCCATTCTAATCCTGAGACCCTTCCTATACCATGAGACTTGATATCTCAATGCTTCTAATACCAAACCTGAGACCCGTCCTATAACATGAGATGTGATGTCCAAATCCTTCCCCTTCCAAACCTTAGACCCTTCCTTTATCATGAGATGTGATATCCAACTCCTTCCCATTCCAATCTTGAGACCCTTCCGATATCATGAAATGTGATATCTCAATGCTTCTATCAAACTTGAGACCCTCCCTATAGCATGAGATGTGATATCCAAGTCCTTCCCATTCCAATCCTGAGACCCTTCCTATAGCATGAGATGTGATATCTCAATGCTTCTAATACCAAACCTGAGACCCTTCCTATAACATGAGATGGGAATATCCAACTCCTTCCCATTCCAATCCTTAGACCCTTCCTACAGCATGCAATATGATATCTCAATGATTTTAATAAAAAACCTGAGACCCGTCCTATAACATGAGATGGGATATCCAACTCCTTCCCATTCCAATCCTGAGACACTTCCGATGGTAGAGATGTGATATCTCAATGTTTATACCAAACCTGAGACCCTTCCTATAACATGAGATGTGATATCCAACTCCTTCCCATTCCAATCCTGAGACCCTTCCTATAGCATGAGATGTGATATCCAACTCCATCCCATTCCAATCCTGAGACCCATCCTATAGCATGAGATGTGATGTCTCAATGCTTCTAATACCAAACCTGAGATCCTTCCTTTAACATGAGATGTGATATCCAACTCCTTCCATTCCAATCCTTAGACCCTTCCTACAGCATGCAATATGATATCTCAATGATTTTAATAAAAAACCTGAGACCCGTCCTATAACATGAGATGGGATATCCAACTTCTTCCAAATCCAATACTGATACCCTTCCGATAGCATGAGATGTGATATCCCAATGCTTCTACCAAACCTGAGACCCATACTATGGCATGAGATGTGATATCAAACTCCTTCCCATTCCAATCCTGAGACCCTTCCTATAGCTTGAGGTGTGATATCCAACTCCTTCCCATTCCAATTCTGAGACCCTTCTTATACCATGAGACTTGATATCTCAATGCTTCTAATATTAAACCTGAGACCCGTCCTATAACATGAGATGTGATATCCAAATCCTTCCCCTTCCAAACCTTAGACCTTTCCTTTATCATGAGATGTGATATCCAACTCCTTCCCATTCCAATCCTGAGACCCTTCCGATATCATGAGATTTGTTATCTCAATGCTTCTAATATCAAACTTGAGACCCTCCCTATAGCATGAGATGTGACATCCAAGTCCTTCCCATTCCAATCCTGAGACCCTTCCTATAGCATGAGATGTGATATCTCTATGCTTCTAATACCAAACCTGAGACCCTTCCAATAACATGAGATGGGATATCCAACTCCTTCCCATTCCAATCCTGAGACCTTTCCGATAGCAGAGATGTGATATCTCAATGCTTATACCAAACCTGAGAACCTTCCTATGGCCTGAGATGTCATATACAACTCCTTCCCATTCCAATCCTGAGACCCTTCCTTTAGCATGAGATGTGATATCTCAATGCTTATACCAAATCTGTGACCCTTCCTATAGCATGAGATGTGATATCCAATTCCTTCCCATTCCAATCCTGAGACCCTTCCTATAGCATGAGATGTGATATCTCAATGCTTATACCAAACCTGAGAGCCTACCTATAACATGAGATGTGATATCCAAGTCTATCCCATTCCAATCCTTAGACCCTTCCTACAGCATGCGATGTGATATCTCAATAATTCTAATACCAAACCAGAGACTCTTCCTATAACATGAGATGGGATATCCAACTCCTTCCCATTCCAATCCTGAGCCGCTTCCGATAGCAGAGATGTGATATCTCAATGCTTATACCAAACCTGAGACCCTTCCTATAACATGAGATGTGATATCCAACTCCTTCCCGTTCCAAACCTGAGACACTAACTATAGCATATGTGATATCCAACTCCTTCCCATTCCAAACATGAGACCCTTCCTATAGCAAGAAAGTAATATCCAACTCCTACCCATTCCAATCCTGAGACCCTTCCTATAGCAAGAGATGTGATATCCAAATCCTTCCCATTCCAATCCTGAGACCCTTCCTATAACATGAGATGTGATATCCAACTCCTTCCCATTCCAACCTGAGACACTTCCTATAGCATGAGAAGGGATATCCAACTCCTTCCCAATCCAATCCTGAGACCCTTCCGATAGCAGAGATGTGATATCTCAATGCTTATACCAAACCTGAGACCCTTCCTATGGCATGAGATGTGATATCCAACTCCTTGCCATTCAAATCCTGAGACCCTTCCCATAGCATGAGAAGGGATATCCAACTCCTTCCCAATCCAATCCTGAGACCCTTCCGATAGCAGCGACGTGATATCTCAATGCTTCTACCAAACCTGAGACCCTTCCTTTAGCATGAGATGTGATATCCAAATCCTTCACATTCCAATCCTGAGACCCTTCCTATAGCATGAGATGTGATATCTCAATGCTTCTAATACCAAACCTGAGATCCTTCCTATAACATGAGATGTGATATCCAATTCCTTCCCATTCCAAACCTGAGACCCTTCCTATTGGATGACATGTGATATCCAACTCCTTCCCATTCCAACCTTGAGACCCTTCCTATAGCATGAGATGTGATGTCTCAATGCTTCTAATACCAAACCTGAGATCCTTCCTATAACATGAGATGTGATATCCAACTCCTTCTATTCCAATCCTGAGACCCGTCCTATAGCATGAGATGTGATATCTCAAGGCTTATACCAAACCTGAGACCCTTCCTATAGCATGAGATGTGATATCCAACTGCTTCCCATTCCAATCCTGAGACCCTTCCTATAGCATGCAATATGATATCTCAATGATTCTAATAACAAACCTGAGACCCGTCCTATAGCATGAGATATGATATCCAAGTCCTTCGCATTCCAATCCTGAGACCCTTCTATAACATGAAATGTGATATCCAACTCCTTCCCATTCCAACCTGAGACCATTCCTATAACATGAGATGGGATATCCAACTTCTTCCAAATCCAATACTGATACCCTTCCGATAGCATGAGATGTGATATCCCAATGCTTCTACCAAACCTGAGACCCATACTATGGCATGAGATGTGATATCAAACTCCTTCCCATTCCAATCCTGAGACCCTTCCTGTAGCTTGAGGTGTGATATCCAACTCCTTCCCATTCCAATTCTGAGACCCTTCTTATACCATGAGACTTGATATCTCAATGCTTCTAATATTAAACCTGAGACCCGTCCTATAACATGAGATGTGATATCCAAATCCTTCCCCTTCCAAACCTTAGACCCTTCCTTTATCATGAGATGTGATATCCAACTCCTTCCCATTCCAATCCTGAGACCCTTCCGATATCATGAGATTTGTTATCTCAATGCTTCTAATATCAAACTTGAGACCCTCCCTATAGCATGAGATGTGACATCCAAGTCCTTCCCATTCCAATCCTGAGACCCTTCCTATAGCATGAGATGTGATATCTCTATGCTTCTAATACCAAACCTGAGACCCTTCCTATAACATGAGATGGGATATCCAACTCCTTCCCATTCCAATCCTGAGACCTTTCCGATAGCAGAGATGTGATATCTCAATGCTTATACCAAACCTGAGAACCTTCCTATGGCCTGAGATGTCATATACAACTCCTTCCCATTCCAATCCTGAGACCCTTCCTTTAGCATGAGATGTGATATCTCAATGCTTATACCAAATCTGAGACCCTTCCTATAGCATGAGATGTGATATCCAATTCCTTCCCATTCCAATCCTGAGACCCTTCCTATAGCATGAGATGTGATATCTCAATGCTTATACCAAACCTGAGAGCCTACCTATAACATGAGATGTGATATCCAAGTCTATCCCATTCCAATCCTTAGACCCTTCCTACAGCATGCGATGTGATATCTCAATAATTCTAATACCAAACCAGAGACTCTTCCTATAACATGAGATGGGATATCCAACTCCTTCCCATTCCAATCCTGAGCCGCTTCCGATAGCAGAGATGTGATATCTCAATGCTTATACCAAACCTGAGACCCTTCCTATAACATGAGATGTGATATCCAACTCCTTCCCGTTCCAAACCTGAGACACTAACTATAGCATATGTGATATCCAACTCCTTCCCATTCCAAACATGAGACCCTTCCTATAGCAAGAAAGTAATATCCAACTCCTACCCATTCCAATCCTGAGACCCTTCCTATAGCAAGAGATGTGATATCCAAATCCTTCCCATTCCAATCCTGAGACCCTTCCTATAACATGAGATGTGATATCCAACTCCTTCCCATTCCAACCTGAGACACTTCCTATAGCATGAGAAGGGATATCCAACTCCTTCCCAATCCAATCCTGAGACCCTTCCGATAGCAGAGATGTGATATCTCAATGCTTATACCAAACCTGAGTCCCTTCCTATGGCATGAGATGTGATATCCAACTCCTTGCCATTCAAATCCTGAGACCCTTCCTATAGCATGAGAAGGGATATCCAACTCCTTCCCAATCCAATCCTGAGACCCTTCCGATAGCAGCGACGTGATATCTCAATGCTTCTACCAAACCTGAGACCCTTCCTTTAGCATGAGATGTGATATCCAAATCCTTCACATTCCAATCCTGAGACCCTTCCTATAGCATGAGATGTGATATCTCAATGCTTCTAATACCAAACCTGAGATCCTTCCTATAACATGAGATGTGATATTGAATTCCTTCCCATTCCAAACCTGAGACCCTTCCTATTGGATGAGATGTGATACCCAACTCCTTCCCATTCCAACCTTGAGACCCTTCCTATAGCATGAGATGTGATGTCTCAATGCTTCTAATACCAAACCTGAGATCCTTCCTATAACATGAGATGTGATATCCAACTCCTTCCATTCCAATCCTGAGACCCGTCCTATAGCATGAGATGTGATATCTCAAGGCTTATACCAAACCTGAGACCCTTCCTATAGCATGAGATGTGATATCCAACTGCTTCCCATTCCAATCCTGAGACCCTTCCTATAGCATGAGATGTGATATCTCAATGCTTCTAATACCAAACCTGAGATCCTTCCTCTAACATGAAATGTGATATCCAACTCCTTCCCTTTCCACACCTAAGAGCCTATCTATAGCATGAGATGTGATATCCAAGTCCTTCACATTCCAACCCTTAGACCCTTCCTACAGCATGCAATATGATATCTCAATGATTCTAATAACAAACCTGAGACCCGTCCTATAACATGAGATGGGATATCCAACTCCTTCCCATTCCAATCCTGAGACACTTCCGATAGCAGAGATGTGATATCTCAATGCTTATACCAAACCTGAGACCCTTCCTATAACATGAGATGTGATATCCAAATCCTTCCCGTTCCAAACCTGAGACCCTTCCTTTAGCATGAGATGTGATATCCAGCTCCTTCCCATTCCAATCCTGAGACACTTCCGATAGCATGAGATGTGATATCTCAATGCTTCTAATATCAAAACTGAGACCCTCCCTATAGCATGATATGTGATATCTAAGTCCTTCCCATTCCAATCCTGAGACCCTCCCTATAGCATGAGATGTGATATCCAACTCCTTCCCATTCCAATCCTGAGACCCTTCCTATAGCATGAGATATGATATCTCAATACTTCTAATACCAAACGTGAGATCCTTCCGATAACATGAGATGTGATATCCAAATCCTTCCCCTTCCAAACCTGAGACCCTCCCTTTAGCATGAAATGTGATATCCAACTCCTTCCTATTCCAATCCTGAGACTCTTCTGATAGCATGAGATGTGATATCTCAATGCTTCTAATACCAAACCTGAGATCCTTCCGATAGCATGAGATGTGATATCTCAATGCTTCTAATACCAAACCTGAGATCCTTCCTATAACATGAGATGTGATATCCAAATCCTTCCCCTTCCAAACCTGAGACCCTCCCTTTAGCATGAGATGTGATATCTAACTCCTTCCCATTCCATTCCTGAGACCCTTCTGATAGCATGAGATGTGATATCTCAATGCCTCTAATACCAAACCTGAGATCCTACCTCTAACATGAAATGAGATATCCAACTCTTTCCCCTTCCAAACCTGAGAGCCTTCCTATAGCATGAGATGTGATATCCAAGTCCTTCCCATTCCAATACTGAGACCCTTCCTATAGCTTGAGATGTGATATCCAACTCCTTCCCATTCCAATTCTGAGACCCTTCCTATAGCATGAGATGTGATATCTCAATGCTTATACCAAACCTGAGAGCCTACCTATAACATGAGATGTGATATCCAAGTCCATCCCATTCCAATCCTTAGACCCTTCCTACAGCATGCGATGTGATATCTCAATGATTCTAATACCAAACCAGAGACTCTTCCTATAACATGAGATGGGATATCCAACTCCTTCCCATTCCAATTCTGAGACCCTTCCTATACTATGAGACTTGATATCTCAATGCTTCTAATACCAAACCTGAGACCCGTAATATAACATGAGATGTGATATCCAAATCCTTCCCCTTCCAAACCTTAGACCCTTCCTTTATCATGAGATGTGATATCCAACTCCTTCCCATTCCAATCCTGAGACCCTTCCGATATCATGAGATGTGATATCTCAAAGCTTCTAATATCAAACTTGAGACCCTCCCTATAGCATGAGATGTGATATCCAAGTCCTTCCCATTCCAATCCTGAGACCCTTCCTATAGCATGAGATGTGATATCTCAATGCTTCTAATACCAAACCTGAGACCCTTCCTATAACATGAGATGGGAATATCCAACTCCTTCCCATTCCAATCTTGAGACCCTTCCGATAGCAGAGATGTGATATCTCAATGCTTATACCAAACCTGAGATCCTTCCTATAACATGAGATGTGATATCCAACTCCTTCCCATTCCAATCCTGAGACACTTCCTATAGCATGAGATGTGATATCTCACTGCTTATACCAAACCTGAGACACTTCCCATAGCAGGAGATGTGATATCCAACTCCTTCCCATTCCAATCCTCAGACCCTTCCTATAGCATGAGATGTGATATCTCAATGCTTCTAATGTCAAACTTGAGACCCTACCTATAGAATGAGATGTGATATCCAAGTCCTTCCCATTCCAATCCTGAGACACTTCCTATAGCATGAGATGTGATATCTCAATGCTTCTAATACCAAACTTGAGACTCTTCCTATAACATGAGATGGGATATCCAACTCCTTCCCATTCCAATCCTGAGACCCTTTTGATAGCAGAGATGTGATATCTCAATGTTTATACCAAACCTGAGACCCTTCCTACGGCATGAGATGTCATATTCAACTCCTTCCCATTCCAATCCTGAGACCCTTCCTATAGCATGAGATTTGATATCCAACTCCTTCCCATTCCAATCCTGAGACCCTTCCTATAGCATGAGATGTGATGTCTCAATGCTTCTAATACCAAACCTGAGATCCTTCCTATAACATGAGATCTGATATCCAACTCCTTCCATTCCAATCCTGAGACCCTTCCTATAGCATGAGATGTGATATCTCAATGCTTATACCAAACCTGAGACCCTTCCTATAGCATGAGATGTGATATCCAACTCCTTCCCATTCCAATCCTGAGACCCTTCCTATAGCATGAGATGTGATATCTCAATGCTTCTAATAGCAAACCTGTGATCCTTCCTCTAACATGAAATGTGAGATCCAACTCCTTCCCTTTCCAAACCTAAGAGCCTATCTATAGCATGAGATGTGATATCCAAGTCCTTCACATTCCAACCCTTAGACCCTTCCTACAGCATGCAATATGATATCTCAATGATTCCAATAACAAACCTGAGACCCGTCCTATAACATGAGTAGGGATATCCAACTCCTTCCCATTCCAATCCTGAGACACTTCCGATAGCAGAGATGTGATATCTCAATGTTTATACCAAACCTGAGACCCTTCCTATAACATGAGATGTGATATCCAACTCCTTCCCGTTCCAAACCTGAGACCCTTCCTTTAGCATGAGATGTGATATCCAGCTCCTTCCCATTCCAATCCTGAGACACTTCCGATAGCATGAGATGTGATATCTCAATGCTTCTACCAAACCTGAGACCCTTCCTTTAGCATGAGATGTGATATCCAACTCCTTCCCATTCCAATCCTGAGACCCTTCCTATAGCATGAGATGTGATATCTCAATACTTCTAATACCAAACCTGAGATCCTTCCGATAACATGAGATGTGATATCTCAATACTTCTAATACCAAACCTGAGATCCATCCTATAACATGAGATGTGATATCCAACTCCTTCCCTTTCCAAACCTGAGAGCCGTTCTATAGCATGAGATGTGATAACCAGGTCCTTCCCATTCCAATCCTTAGACCCTTCCTACAGCATGCAATATGATATCTCAATGATTCTAATAACAAACCTGAGACCCGTCCTATAGCATGAGATATGATATCCAAGTCCTTCCCATTCCAATCCTGAGACCCTTCCTATAACACGAAATGTGATATCCAACTCCTTCCCATTCCAACCTGAGACCCTTCCTATAGCATGAGATGGGATATCCAACTTCTTCCAAATCCAATACTGATACCCTTCCGATAGCATGAGATGTGATATCCCAATGCTTCTACCAAACCTGAGACCCATACTATGGCATGAGATGTGATATCAAACTCCTTCCCATTCCAATCCTGAGACCCTTCCTGTAGCTTGAGGTGTGATATCCAACTCCTTCCCATTCCAATTCTGAGACCCTTCTTATACCATGAGACTTGATATCTCAATGCTTCTAATATTAAACCTGAGACCCGTCCTATAACATGAGATGTGATATCCAAATCCTTCCCCTTCCAAACCTTAGACCCTTCCTTTATCATGAGATGTGATATCCAACTCCTTCCCATTCCAATCCTGAGACCCTTCCGATATCATGAGATTTGTTATCTCAATGCTTCTAATATCAAACTTGAGACCCTCCCTATAGCATGAGATGTGACATCCAAGTCCTTCCCATTCCAATCCTGAGACCCTTCCTATAGCATGAGATGTGATATCTCTATGCTTCTAATACCAAACCTGAGACCCTTCCTATAACATGAGATGGGATATCCAACTCCTTCCCATTCCAATCCTGAGACCTTTCCGATAGCAGAGATGTGATATCTCAATGCTTATACCAAACCTGAGAACCTTCCTATGGCCTGAGATGTCATATACAACTCCTTCCCATTCCAATCCTGAGACCCTTCCTTTAGCATGAGATGTGATATCTCAATGCTTATACCAAATCTGAGACCCTTCCTATAGCATGAGATGTGATATCCAATTCCTTCCCATTCCAATCCTGAGACCCTTCCTATAGCATGAGATGTGATATCTCAATGCTTATACCAAACCTGAGAGCCTACCTATAACATGAGATGTGATATCCAAGTCTATCCCATTCCAATCCTTAGACCCTTCCTACAGCATGCGATGTGATATCTCAATAATTCTAATACCAAACCAGAGACTCTTCCTATAACATGAGATGGGATATCCAACTCCTTCCCATTCCAATCCTGAGCCGCTTCCGATAGCAGAGATGTGATATCTCAATGCTTATACCAAACCTGAGACCCTTCCTATAACATGAGATGTGATATCCAACTCCTTCCCGTTCCAAACCTGAGACACTAACTATAGCATATGTGATATCCAACTCCTTCCCATTCCAAACATGAGACCCTTCCTATAGCAAGAAAGTAATATCCAACTCCTACCCATTCCAATCCTGAGACCCTTCCTATAGCAAGAGATGTGATATCCAAATCCTTCCCATTCCAATCCTGAGACCCTTCCTATAACATGAGATGTGATATCCAACTCCTTCCCATTCCAACCTGAGACACTTCCTATAGCATGAGAAGGGATATCCAACTCCTTCCCAATCCAATCCTGAGACCCTTCCGATAGCAGAGATGTGATATCTCAATGCTTATACCAAACCTGAGTCCCTTCCTATGGCATGAGATGTGATATCCAACTCCTTGCCATTCAAATCCTGAGACCCTTCCTATAGCATGAGAAGGGATATCCAACTCCTTCCCAATCCAATCCTGAGACCCTTCCGATAGCAGCGACGTGATATCTCAATGCTTCTGCCAAACCTGAGACCCTTCCTTTAGCATGGGATGTGATATCCAAATCCTTCACATTCCAATCCTGAGACCCTTCCTATAGCATGAGATGTGATATCTCAATGCTTCTAATACCAAACCTGAGATCCTTCCTATAACATGAGATGTGATATCGAATTCCTTCCCATTCCAAACCTGAGACCCTTCCTATTGGATGAGATGTGATATCCAACTCCTTCCCATTCCAACCTTGAGACCCTTCCTATAGCATGAGATGTGATGTCTCAATGCTTCTAATACCAAACCTGAGATCCTTCCTATAACATGAGATGTGATATCCAACTCCTTCCATTCCAATCCTGAGACCCGTCCTATAGCATGAGATGTGATATCTCAAGGCTTATACCAAACCTGAGACCCTTCCTATAGCATGAGATGTGATATCCAACTGCTTCCCATTCCAATCCTGAGACCCTTCCTATAGCATGAGATGTGATATCTCAATGCTTCTAATACCAAACCTGAGATCCTTCCTCTAACATGAAATGTGATATCCAACTCCTTCCCTTTCCAAACCTAAGAGCCTATCTATAGCATGAGATGTGATATCCAAGTCCTTCACATTCCAACCCTTAGACCCTTCCTACAGCATGCAATATGATATCTCAATGATTCTAATAACAAACCTGAGACCTGTCCTATAACATGAGATGGGATATCCAACTCCTTCCCATTCCAATCCTGAGACACTTCCGATAGCAGAGATGTGATATCTCAATGCTTATACCAAACCTGAGACCCTTCCTATAACATGAGATGTGATATCCAAATCCTTCCCGTTCCAAACCTGAGACCCTTCCTTTAGCATGAGATGTGATATCCAGCTCCTTCCCATTCCAATCCTGAGACACTTCCGATAGCATGAGATGTGATATCTCAATGCTTCTAATATCAAAACTGAGACCCTCCCTATAGCATGATATGTGATATCTAAGTCCTTCCCATTCCAATCCTGAGACCCTCCCTATAGCATGAGATGTGATATCCAACTCCTTCCCATTCCAATCCTGAGACCCTTCCTATAGCATGAGATATGATATCTCAATACTTCTAATACCAAACGTGAGATCCTTCCGATAACATGAGATGTGATATCCAAATCCTTCCCCTTCCAAACCTGAGACCCTCCCTTTAGCATGAAATGTGATATCCAACTCCTTCCTATTCCAATCCTGAGACTCTTCTGATAGCATGAGATGTGATATCTCAATGCTTCTAATACCAAACCTGAGATCCTTCCGATAGCATGAGATGTGATATCTCAATGCTTCTAATACCAAACCTGAGATCCTTCCTATAACATGAGATGTGATATCCAAATCCTTCCCCTTCCAAACCTGAGACCCTCCCTTTAGCATGAGATGTGATATCTAACTCCTTCCCATTCCATTCCTGAGACCCTTCTGATAGCATGAGATGTGATATCTCAATGCCTCTAATACCAAACCTGAGATCCTACCTCTAACATGAAATGAGATATCCAACTCTTTCCCCTTCCAAACCTGAGAGCCTTCCTATAGCATGAGATGTGATATCCAAGTCCTTCCCATTCCAATACTGAGACCCTTCCTATAGCTTGAGATGTGATATCCAACTCCTTCCCATTCCAATTCTGAGACCCTTCCTATACTATGAGACTTGATATCTCAATGCTTCTAATACCAAACCTGAGACCCGTAATATAACATGAGATGTGATATCCAAATCCTTCCCCTTCCAAACCTTAGACCCTTCCTTTATCATGAGATGTGATATCCAACTCCTTCCCATTCCAATCCCGAGACCCTTCCGATATCATGAGATGTGATATCTCAAAGCTTCTAATATCAAACTTGAGACCCTCCCTATAGCATGAGATGTGATATCCAAGTCCTTCCCATTCCAATCCTGAGACCCTTCCTATAGCATGAGATGTGATATCTCAATGCTTCTAATACCAAACCTGAGACCCTTCCTATAACATGAGATGGGAATATCCAACTCCTTCCCATTCCAATCTTGAGACCCTTCCGATAGCAGAGATGTGATATCTCAATGCTTATACCAAACCTGAGATCCTTCCTATAACATGAGATGTGATATCCAACTCCTTCCCATTCCAATCCTGAGACACTTCCTATAGCATGAGATGTGATATCTCACTGCTTATACCAAACCTGAGACACTTCCCATAGCAGGAGATGTGATATCCAACTCCTTCCCATTCCAATCCTCAGACCCTTCCTATAGCATGAGATGTGATATCTCAATGCTTCTAATGTCAAACTTGAGACCCTACCTATAGAATGAGATGTGATATCCAAGTCCTTCCCATTCCAATCCTGAGACACTTCCTATAGCATGAGATGTGATATCTCAATGCTTCTAATACCAAACTTGAGACTCTTCCTATAACATGAGATGGGATATCCAACTCCTTCCCATTCCAATCCTGAGACCCTTTTGATAGCAGAGATGTGATATCTCAATGTTTATACCAAACCTGAGACCCTTCCTACGGCATGAGATGTCATATTCAACTCCTTCCCATTCCAATCCTGAGACCCTTCCTATAGCATGAGATTTGATATCCAACTCCTTCCCATTCCAATCCTGAGACCCTTCCTATAGCATGAGATGTGATGTCTCAATGCTTCTAATACCAAACCTGAGATCCTTCCTATAACATGAGATCTGATATCCAACTCCTTCCATTCCAATCCTGAGACCCTTCCTATAGCATGAGATGTGATATCTCAATGCTTATACCAAACCTGAGACCCTTCCTATAGCATGAGATGTGATATCCAACTCCTTCCCATTCCAATCCTGAGACCCTTCCTATAGCATGAGATGTGATATCTCAATGCTTCTAATACCAAACCTGAGATCCTTCCTCTAACATGAAATGTGAGATCCAACTCCTTCCCTTTCCAAACCTAAGAGCCTATCTATAGCATGAGATGTGATATCCAAGTCCTTCACATTCCAACCCTTAGACCCTTCCTACAGCATGCAATATGATATCTCAATGATTCCAATAACAAACCTGAGACCCGTCCTATAACATGAGTAGGGATATCCAACTCCTTCCCATTCCAATCCTGAGACACTTCCGATAGCAGAGATGTGATATCTCAATGTTTATACCAAACCTGAGACCCTTCCTATAACATGAGATGTGATATCCAACTCCTTCCCGTTCCAAACCTGAGACCCTTCCTTTAGCATGAGATGTGATATCCAGCTCCTTCCCATTCCAATCCTGAGACACTTCCGATAGCATGAGATGTGATATCTCAATGCTTCTACCAAACCTGAGACCCTTCCTTTAGCATGAGATGTGATATCCAACTCCTTCCCATTCCAATCCTGAGACCCTTCCTATAGCATGAGATGTGATATCTCAATACTTCTAATACCAAACCTGAGATCCTTCCGATAACATGAGATGTGATATCTCAATACTTCTAATACCAAACCTGAGATCCATCCTATAACATGAGATGTGATATCCAACTCCTTCCCTTTCCAAACCTGAGAGCCGTTCTATAGCATGAGATGTGATAACCAGGTCCTTCCCATTCCAATCCTTAGACCCTTCCTACAGCATGCAATATGATATCTCAATGATTCTAATAACAAACCTGAGACCCGTCCTATAGCATGAGATATGATATCCAAGTCCTTCCCATTCCAATCCTGAGACCCTTCCTATAACACGAAATGTGATATCCAACTCCTTCCCATTCCAAACTGAGACCCTTCCTATAGCATGAGATGGGATATCCAACTTCTTCCAAATCCAATACTGATACCCTTCCGATAGCATGAGATGTGATATCCCAATGCTTCTACCAAACCTGAGACCCATACTATGGCATGAGATGTGATATCAAACTCCTTCCCATTCCAATCCTGAGACCCTTCCTATAGCTTGAGGTGTGATATCCAACTCCTTCCCATTCCAATTCTGAGACCCTTCTTATACCATGAGACTTGATATCTCAATGCTTCTAATATTAAACCTGAGACCCGTCCTATAACATGAGATGTGATATCCAAATCCTTCCCCTTCCAAACCTTAGACCCTTCCTTTATCATGAGATGTGATATCCAACTCCTTCCCATTCCAATCCTGAGACCCTTCCGATATCATGAGATGTGATATCTCAAAGCTTCTAATATCAAACTTGAGACCCTCCCTATAGCATGAGATGTGATATCCAAGTCCTTCCCATTCCAATCCTGAGACCCTTCCTATAGCATGAGATGTGATATCTCAATGCTTCTAATACCAAACCTGAGACCCTTCCTATAACATGAGATGGGAATATCCAACTCCTTCCCATTCCAATCTTGAGACCCTTCCGATAGCAGAGATGTGATATCTCAATGCTTATACCAAACCTGAGATCCTTCCTATAACATGAGATGTGATATCCAAGTCCTTCCCATTCCAATCCTGAGACACTTCCTATAGCATGAGATGTGATATCTCACTGCTTATACCAAACCTGAGACACTTCCCATAGCAGGAGATGTGATATCCAACTCCTTCCCATTCCAATCCTCAGACCCTTCCTATAGCATGAGATGTGATATCTCAATGCTTCTAATGTCAAACTTGAGACCCTACCTATAGAATGAGAGGTGATATCCAAGTCCTTCCCATTCCAATCCTGAGACACTTCCTATAGCATGAGATGTGATATCTCAATGCTTCTAATACCAAACTTGAGACTCTTCCTATAACATGAGATGGGATATCCAACTCCTTCCCATTCCAATCCTGAGACCCTTTTGATAGCAGAGATGTGATATCTCAATGTTTATACCAAACCTGAGACCCTTCCTACGGCATGAGATGTCATATTCAACTCCTTCCCATTCCAATCCTGAGACCCTTCCTATAGCATGAGATTTGATATCCAACTCCTTCCCATTCCAATCCTGAGACCCTTCCTATAGCATGAGATGTGATGTCTCAATGCTTCTAATACCAAACCTGAGATCCTTCCTATAACATGAGATCTGATATCCAACTCCTTCCATTCCAATCCTGAGACCCTTCCTATAGCATGAGATGTGATATCTCAATGCTTATACCAAACCTGAGACCCTTCCTATAGCATGAGATGTGATATCCAACTCCTTCCCATTCCAATCCTGAGACCCTTCCTATAGCATGAGATGTGATATCTCAATGCTTCTAATACCAAACCTGAGATCCTTCCTCTAACATGAAATGTGAGATCCAACTCCTTCCCTTTCCAAACCTAAGAGCCTATCTATAGCATGAGATGTGATATCCAAGTCCTTCACATTCCAACCCTTAGACCCTTCCTACAGCATGCAATATGATATCTCAATGATTCCAATAACAAACCTGAGACCCGTCCTATAACATGAGTAGGGATATCCAACTCCTTCCCATTCCAATCCTGAGACACTTCCGATAGCAGAGATGTGATATCTCAATGTTTATACCAAACCTGAGACCCTTCCTATAACATGAGATGTGATATCCAACTCCTTCCCGTTCCAAACCTGAGACCCTTCCTTTAGCATGAGATGTGATATCCAGCTCCTTCCCATTCCAATCCTGAGACACTTCCGATAGCATGAGATGTGATATCTCAATGCTTCTACCAAACCTGAGACCCTTCCTTTAGCATGAGATGTGATATCCAACTCCTTCCCATTCCAATCCTGAGACCCTTCCTATAGCATGAGATGTGATATCTCAATACTTCTAATACCAAACCTGAGATCCTTCCGATAACATGAGATGTGATATCTCAATACTTCTAATACCAAACCTGAGATCCATCCTATAACATGAGATGTGATATCCAACTCCTTCCCTTTCCAAACCTGAGAGCCGTTCTATAGCATGAGATGTGATAACCAGGTCCTTCCCATTCCAATCCTTAGACCCTTCCTACAGCATGCAATATGATATCTCAATGATTCTAATAACAAACCTGAGACCCGTCCTATAGCATGAGATATGATATCCAAGTCCTTCCCATTCCAATCCTGAGACCCTTCCTATAACACGAAATGTGATATCCAACTCCTTCCCATTCCAACCTGAGACCCTTCCTATAGCATGAGATGGGATATCCAACTTCTTCCAAATCCAATACTGATACCCTTCCGATAGCATGAGATGTGATATCCCAATGTTTCTACCAAACCTGAGACCCATACTATGGCATGAGATGTGATATCAAACTCCTTCCCATTCCAATCCTGAGACCCTTCCTATAGCTTGAGGTGTGATATCCAACTCCTTCCCATTCCAATTCTGAGACCCTTCTTATACCATGAGACTTGATATCTCAATGCTTCTAATATTAAACCTGAGACCCGTCCTATAACATGAGATGTGATATCCAAATCCTTCCCCTTCCAAACCTTAGACCCTTCCTTTATCATGAGATGTGATATCCAACTCCTTCCCATTCCAATCCTGAGACCCTTCCCATATCATGAGATTTGTTATCTCAATGCTTCTAATATCAAACTTGAGACCCTACCTATAGCATGAGATGTGACATCCAAGTCCTTCCCATTCCAATCCTGAGACCCTTCCTATAGCATGAGATGTGATATCTCTATGCTTCTAATACCAAACCTGAGACCCTTCCTATAACATGAGATGGGATATCCAACTCCTTCCCATTCCAATCCTGAGACCTTTCCGATAGCAGAGATGTGATATCTCAATGCTTATACCAAACCTGAGAACCTTCCTATGGCCTGAGATGTCATATACAACTCCTTCCCATTCCAATCCTGAGACCCTTCCTTTAGCATGAGATGTGATATCTCAATGCTTATACCAAATCTGAGACCCTTCCTATAGCATGAGATGTGATATCCAATTCCTTCCCATTCCAATCCTGTGACCCTTCCTATAGCATGAGATGTGATATCTCAATGCTTATAGCAAACCTGAGAGCCTACCTATAACATGAGATGTGATATCCAAGTCCATCCCATTCCAATCCTTAGACCCTTCCTACAGCATGCGATGTGATATCTCAATGATTCTAATACCAAACCAGAGACTCTTCCTATAACATGAGATGGGATATCCAACTCCTTCCCATTCCAATCCTGAGCCGCTTCCGATAGCAGAGATGTGATATCTCAATGCTTATACCAAACCTGAGACCCTTCCTATAACATGAGATGTGATATCCAACTCCTTCCCATTCCAAACCTGAGACACTAACTATAGCATATGTGATATCCAACTCCTTCCCATTCCAAACATGAGACCCTTCCTATAGCAAGAAAGTAATATCCAACTCCTACCCATTCCAATCCTGAGACCCTTCCTATAGCAAGAGATGTGATATCCAAATCCTTCCCATTCCAATCCTGAGACCCTTCCTATAACATGAGATGTGATATCCAACTCCTTCCCATTCCAACCTGAGACACTTCCTATAGCATGAGAAGGGATATCCAACTCATTCCCAATCCAATCCTGAGACCCTTCCGATAGCAGAGATGTGATATCTCAATGCTTATACCAAACCTGAGACCCTTCCTATGGCATGAGATGTGATATCCAACTCCTTGCCATTCAAATCCTGAGACCCTTCCTATAGCATGAGAAGGGATATCCAACTCCTTCCCAATCCAATCCTGAGACCCTTCCGATACAGCGACGTGATATCTCAATGCTTCTACCAAACCTGAGACCCTTCCTTTAGCATGAGATGTGATATCCAAATCCTTCACATTCCAATCCTGAGACCCTTCCTATAGCATGAGATGTGATATCTCAATGCTTCTAATCCCAAACCTGAGATCCTTCCTATAACATGAGATGTGATATCCAATTCCTTCCCATTCCAAACCTGAGACCCTTCCTATTGGATGAGATGTGATATCCAACTCCTTCCCATTCCAACCCTGAGACCCTTCCTATAGCATGAGATGTGATGTCTCAATGCTTCTAATACCAAACCTGAGATCCTTCCTATAACATGAGATGTGATATCCAACTCCTTCCATTCCAATCCTGAGACCCGTCCTATAGCATGAGATGTGATATCTCAATGCTTATACCAAACCTGAGACCCTTCCTATAGCATGAGATGTGATATCCAACTGCTTCCCATTCCAATCCTGAGACCCTTCCTATAACATGAGATGTGATATCTCAATGCTTCTAATACCAAACCTGAGATCCTTCCTCTAACATGAAATGTGATATCCAACTCCTTCCCTTTCCAAACCTAAGAGCCTATCTATAGCATGAGATGTGATATCCAAGTCCTTCACATTCCAACCCTTAGACCCTTCCTACAGCATGCAATATGATATCTCAATGATTCTAATAACAAACCTGAGACCCGTCCTATAACATGAGATGGGATATCCAACTCCTTCCCATTCCAATCCTGAGACACTTCCGATAGCAGAGATGTGATATCTCAATGCTTATACCAAACCTGAGACCCTTCCTATAACATGAGATGTGATATCCAAATCCTTCCCGTTCCAAACCTGAGACCCTTCCTTTAGCATGAGATGTGATATCCAGCTCCTTCCCATTCCAATCCTGAGACACTTCCGATAGCATGAGATGTGATATCTCAATGCTTCTAATATCAAAACTGAGACCCTCCCTATAGCATGATATGTGATATCTAAGTCCTTCCCATTCCAATCCCGAGACCCTCCCTATAGCATGAGATGTGATATCCAACTCCTTCCCATTCCAATCATGAGACCCTTCCTATAGCATGAGATGTGATATCTCAATGCTTCTACCAAACCTGAGACCCTTCCTTTAGCATGAGATGTGATATACAACTCCTTCCCATTCCAATCCTGAGACCCTTCCGATATCATGAGATGTGATATCTCAAAGCTTCTAATATCAAACTTGAGACCCTCCCTATAGCATGAGATGTGATATCCAAGTCCTTCCCATTCCAATCCTGAGACCCTTCCTATAGCATGAGATGTGATATCTCAATGCTTCTAATACCAAACCTGAGACCCTTCCTATAACATGAGATGGGAATATCCAACTCCTTCCCATTCCAATCTTGAGACCCTTCCGATAGCAGAGATGTGATATCTCAATGCTTATACCAAACCTGAGATCCTTCCTATAACATGAGATGTGATATCCAAGTCCTTCCCATTCCAATCCTGAGACACTTCCTATAGCATGAGATGTGATATCTCACTGCTTATACCAAACCTGAGACACTTCCCATAGCAGGAGATGTGATATCCAACTCCTTCCCATTCCAATCCTCAGACCCTTCCTATAGCATGAGATGTGATATCTCAATGCTTCTAATGTCAAACTTGAGACCCTACCTATAGAATGAGATGTGATATCCAAGTCCTTCCCATTCCAATCCTGAGACACTTCCTATAGCATGAGATGTGATATCTCAATGCTTCTAATACCAAACTTGAGACTCTTCCTATAACATGAGATGGGATATCCAACTCCTTCCCATTCCAATCCTGAGACCCTTTTGATAGCAGAGATGTGATATCTCAATGTTTATACCAAACCTGAGACCCTTCCTACGGCATGAGATGTCATATTCAACTCCTTCCCATTCCAATCCTGAGACCCTTCCTATAGCATGAGATTTGATATCCAACTCCTTCCCATTCCAATCCTGAGACCCTTCCTATAGCATGAGATGTGATGTCTCAATGCTTCTAATACCAAACCTGAGATCCTTCCTATAACATGAGATCTGATATCCAACTCCTTCCATTCCAATCCTGAGACCCTTCCTATAGCATGAGATGTGATATCTCAATGCTTATACCAAACCTGAGACCCTTCCTATAGCATGAGATGTGATATCCAACTCCTTCCCATTCCAATCCTGAGACCCTTCCTATAGCATGAGATGTGATATCTCAATGCTTCTAATACCAAACCTGAGATCCTTCCTCTAACATGAAATGTGAGATCCAACTCCTTCCCTTTCCAAACCTAAGAGCCTATCTATAGCATGAGATGTGATATCCAAGTCCTTCACATTCCAACCCTTAGACCCTTCCTACAGCATGCAATATGATATCTCAATGATTCCAATAACAAACCTGAGACCCGTCCTATAACATGAGTAGGGATATCCAACTCCTTCCCATTCCAATCCTGAGACACTTCCGATAGCAGAGATGTGATATCTCAATGTTTATACCAAACCTGAGACCCTTCCTATAACATGAGATGTGATATCCAACTCCTTCCCGTTCCAAACCTGAGACCCTTCCTTTAGCATGAGATGTGATATCCAGCTCCTTCCCATTCCAATCCTGAGACACTTCCGATAGCATGAGATGTGATATCTCAATGCTTCTACCAAACCTGAGACCCTTCCTTTAGCATGAGATGTGATATCCAACTCCTTCCCATTCCAATCCTGAGACCCTTCCTATAGCATGAGATGTGATATCTCAATACTTCTAATACCAAACCTGAGATCCTTCTGATAACATGAGATGTGATATCTCAATACTTCTAATACCAAACCTGAGATCCATCCTATAACATGAGATGTGATATCCAACTCCTTCCCTTTCCAAACCTGAGAGCCGTTCTATAGCATGAGATGTGATAACCAGGTCCTTCCCATTCCAATCCTTAGACCCTTCCTACAGCATGCAATATGATATCTCAATGATTCTAATAACAAACCTGAGACCCATCCTATAGCATGAGATATGATATCCAAGTCCTTCCCATTCCAATCCTGAGACCCTTCCTATAACACGAAATGTGATATCCAACTCCTTCCCATTCCAACCTGAGACCCTTCCTATAGCATGAGATGGGATATCCAACTTCTTCCAAATCCAATACTGATACCCTTCCGATAGCATGAGATGTGATATCCCAATGTTTCTACCAAACCTGAGACCCATACTATGGCATGAGATGTGATATCAAACTCCTTCCCATTCCAATCCTGAGACCCTTCCTATAGCTTGAGGTGTGATATCCAACTCCTTCCCATTCCAATTCTGAGACCCTTCTTATACCATGAGACTTGATATCTCAATGCTTCTAATATTAAACCTGAGACCCGTCCTATAACATGAGATGTGATATCCAAATCCTTCCCCTTCCAAACCTTAGACCCTTCCTTTATCATGAGATGTGATATCCAACTCCTTCCCATTCCAATCCTGAGACCCTTCCGATATCATGAGATTTGTTATCTCAATGCTTCTAATATCAAACTTGAGACCCTACCTATAGCATGAGATGTGACATCCAAGTCCTTCCCATTCCAATCCTGAGACCCTTCCTATAGCATGAGATGTGATATCTCTATGCTTCTAATACCAAACCTGAGACCCTTCCTATAACATGAGATGGGATATCCAACTCCTTCCCATTCCAATCCTGAGACCTTTCCGATAGCAGAGATGTGATATCTCAATGCTTATACCAAACCTGAGAACCTTCCTATGGCCTGAGATGTCATATACAACTCCTTCCCATTCCAATCCTGAGACCCTTCCTTTAGCATGAGATGTGATATCTCAATGCTTATACCAAATCTGAGACCCTTCCTATAGCATGAGATGTGATATCCAATTCCTTCCCATTCCAATCCTGTGACCCTTCCTATAGCATGAGATGTGATATCTCAATGCTTATAGCAAACCTGAGAGCCTACCTATAACATGAGATGTGATATCCAAGTCCATCCCATTCCAATCCTTAGACCCTTCCTACAGCATGCGATGTGATATCTCAATGATTCTAATACCAAACCAGAGACTCTTCCTATAACATGAGATGGGATATCCAACTCCTTCCCATTCCAATCCTGAGCCGCTTCCGATAGCAGAGATGTGATATCTCAATGCTTATACCAAACCTGAGACCCTTCCTATAACATGAGATGTGATATCCAACTCCTTCCCGTTCCAAACCTGAGACACTAACTATAGCATATGTGATATCCAACTCCTTCCCATTCCAAACATGAGACCCTTCCTATAGCAAGAAAGTAATATCCAACTCCTACCCATTCCAATCCTGAGACCCTTCCTATAGCAAGAGATGTGATATCCAAATCCTTCCCATTCCAATCCTGAGACCCTTCCTATAACATGAGATGTGATATCCAACTCCTTCCCATTCCAACCTGAGACACTTCCTATAGCATGAGAAGGGATATCCAACTCATTCCCAATCCAATCCTGAGACCCTTCCGATAGCAGAGATGTGATATCTCAATGCTTATACCAAACCTGAGACCCTTCCTATGGCATGAGATGTGATATCCAACTCCTTGCCATTCAAATCCTGAGACCCTTCCTATAGCATGAGAAGGGATATCCAACTCCTTCCCAATCCAATCCTGAGACCCTTCCGATACAGCGATGTGATATCTCAATGCTTCTACCAAACCTGAGACCCTTCCTTTAGCATGAGATGTGATATCCAAATCCTTCACATTCCAATCCTGAGACCCTTCCTATAGCATGAGATGTGATATCTCAATGCTTCTAATACCAAACCTGAGATCCTTCCTATAACATGAGATGTGATATCCAATTCCTTCCCATTCCAAACCTGAGACCCTTCCTATTGGATGAGATGTGATATCCAACTCCTTCCCATTCCAACCCTGAGACCCTTCCTATAGCATGAGATGTGATGTCTCAATGCTTCTAATACCAAACCTGAGATCCTTCCTATAACATGAGATGTGATATCCAACTCCTTCCATTCCAATCCTGAGACCCGTCCTATAGCATGAGATGTGATATCTCAATGCTTATACCAAACCTGAGACCCTTCCTATAGCATGAGATGTGATATCCAACTGCTTCCCATTCCAATCCTGAGACCCTTCCTATAGCATGAGATGTGATATCTCAATGCTTCTAATACCAAACCTGAGATCCTTCCTCTAACATGAAATGTGATATCCAACTCCTTCCCTTTCCAAACCTAAGAGCCTATCTATAGCATGAGATGTGATATCCAAGTCCTTCACATTCCAACCCTTAGACCCTTCCTACAGCATGCAATATGATATCTCAATGATTCTAATAACAAACCTGAGACCCGTCCTATAACATGAGATGGGATATCCAACTCCTTCCCATTCCAATCCTGAGACACTTCCGATAGCAGAGATGTGATATCTCAATGCTTATACCAAATCTGAGACCCTTCCTATAACATGAGATGTGATATCCAAATCCTTCCCGTTCCAAACCTGAGACCCTTCCTTTAGCATGAGATGTGATATCCAGCTCCTTCCCATTCCAATCCTGAGACACTTCCGATAGCATGAGATGTGATATCTCAATGCTTCTAATATCAAAACTGAGACCCTCCCTATAGCATGATATGTGATATCTAAGTCCTTCCCATTCCAATCCCGAGACCCTCACTATAGCATGAGATGTGATATCCAACTCCTTCCCATTCCAATCATGAGACCCTTCCTATAGCATGAGATGTGATATCTCAATGCTTCTACCAAACCTGAGACCCTTCCTTTAGCATGAGATGTGATATACAACTCCTTCCCATTCCAATCCTGAGACCCTTCCTATAGCATGAGATGTGATATCTCAATACTTCTAATACCAAACCTGAGATCCTTCCGATAACATGAGATGTGATATCTCAATACTTCTAATACCAAACCTGAGATCCATCCTATAACATGAGATGTGATATCCAACTCCTTCCCTTTCCAAACCTGAGAGCCGTTCTATAGCATGAGATGTGATAACCAGGTCCTTCCCATTCCAATCCTTAGACCCTTCCTACAGCATGCAATATGATATCTCAATGATTCTAATAACAAACCTGAGACCCGTCCTATAGCATGAGATATGATATCCAAGTCCTTCCCATTCCAATCCTGAGACCCTTCCTATAACACGAAATGTGATATCCAACTCCTTCCCATTCCAACCTGAGACCCTTCCTATAGCATGAGATGGGATATCCAACTTCTTCCAAATCCAATACTGATACCCTTCCGATAGCATGAGATGTGATATCCCAATGCTTCTACCAAACCTGAGACCCATACTATGGCATGAGATGTGATATCAAACTCCTTCCCATTCCAATCCTGAGACCCTTCCTATAGCTTGAGGTGTGATATCCAACTCCTTCCCATTCCAATTCTGAGACCCTTCTTATACCATGAGACTTGATATCTCAATGCTTCTAATATTAAACCTGAGACCCGTCCTATAACATGAGATGTGATATCCAAATCCTTCCCCTTCCAAACCTTAGACCCTTCCTTTATCATGAGATGTGATATCCAACTCCTTCCCATTCCAATCCTGAGACCCTTCCGATATCTTGAGATTTGTTATCTCAATGCTTCTAATATCAAACTTGAGACCCTACCTATAGCATGAGATGTGACATCCAAGTCCTTCCCATTCCAATCCTGAGACCCTTCCTATAGCATGAGATGTGATATCTCTATGCTTCTAATACCAAACCTGAGACCCTTCCTATAACATGAGATGGGATATCCAACTCCTTCCCATTCCAATCCTGAGACCTTTCCGATAGCAGAGATGTGATATCTCAATGCTTATACCAAACCTGAGAACCTTCCTATGGCCTGAGATGTCATATACAACTCCTTCCCATTCCAATCCTGAGACCCTTCCTTTAGCATGAGATGTGATATCTCAATGCTTATACCAAATCTGAGACCCTTCCTATAGCATGAGATGTGATATCCAATTCCTTCCCATTCCAATCCTGTGACCCTTCCTATAGCATGAGATGTGATATCTCAATGCTTATAGCAAACCTGAGAAGCTACCTATAACATGAGATGTGATATCCAAGTCCATCCCATTCCAATCCTTAGACCCTTCCTACAGCATGCTATGTGATATCTCAATGATTCTAATACCAAACCAGAGACTCTTCCTATAACATGAGATGGGATATCCAACTCCTTCCCATTCCAATCCTGAGCCGCTTCCGATAGCAGAGATGTGATATCTCAATGCTTATACCAAACCTGAGACCCTTCCTATAACATGAGATGTGATATCCAACTCCTTCCCGTTCCAAACCTGAGACACTAACTATAGCATATGTGATATCCAACTCCTTCCCATTCCAAACATGAGACCCTTCCTATAGCAAGAAAGTAATATCCAACTCCTACCCATTCCAATCCTGAGACCCTTCCTATAGCAAGAGATGTGATATCCAAATCCTTCCCATTCCAATCCTGAGACCCTTCCTATAACATGAGATGTGATATCCAACTCCTTCCCATTCCAACCTGAGACACTTCCTATAGCATGAGAAGGGATATCCAACTCCTTCCCAATCCAATCCTGAGACCCTTCCGATAGCAGAGATGTGATATCTCAATGCTTATACCAAACCTGAGACCCTTCCTATGGCATGAGATGTGATATCCAACTCCTTGCCATTCAAATCCTGAGACCCTTCCTATAGCATGAGAAGGGATATCCAACTCCTTCCCAATCCAATCCTGAGACCCTTCCGATAGCAGCGACGTGATATCTCAATGCTTCTACCAAACCTGAGACCCTTCCTTTAGCATGAGATGTGATATCCAAATCCTTCACATTCCAATCCTGAGACCCTTCCTATAGCATGAGATGTGATATCTCAATGCTTCTAATACCAAACCTGAGATCCTTCCTATAACATGAGATGTGATATCCAATTCCTTCCCATTCCAAACCTGAGACCCTTCCTATTGGATGAGATGTGATATCCAACTCCTTCCCATTCCAACCCTGAGACCCTTCCTATAGCATGAGATGTGATGTCTCAATGCTTCTAATACCAAACCTGAGATCCTTCCTATAACATGAGATGTGATATCCAACTCCTTCCATTCCAATCCTGAGACCCGTCCTATAGCATGAGATGTGATATCTCAATGCTTATACCAAACCTGAGACCCTTCCTATAGCATGAGATGTGATATCCAACTGCTTCTCATTCCAATCCTGAGACCCTTCCTATAGCATGAGATGCGATATCTCAATGCTTCTAATACCAAACCTGAGATCCTTCCTCTAACATGAAATGTGATATCCAACTCCTTCCCTTTCCAAACCTAAGAGCCTATCTATAGCATGAGATGTGATATCCAAGTCCTTCACATTCCAACCCTTAGACCCTTCCTACAGCATGCAATATGATATCTCAATGATTCTAATAACAAACCTGAGACCCGTCCTATAACATGAGATGGGATATCCAACTCCTTCCCATTCCAATCCTGAGACACTTCCGATAGCAGAGATGTGATATCTCAATGCTTATACCAAACCTGAGACCCTTCCTATAACATGAGATGTGATATCCAAATCCTTCCCGTTCCAAACCTGAGACCCTTCCTTTAGCATGAGATGTGATATCCAGCTCCTTCCCATTCCAATCCTGAGACACTTCCGATAGCATGAGATGTGATATCTCAATGCTTCTAATATCAAAACTGAGACCCTCCCTATAGCATGATATGTGATATCTAAGTCCTTCCCATTCCAATCCTGAGACCCTCCCTATAGCATGAGATGTGATATCCAACTCCTTCCCATTCCAATCCTGAGACCCTTCCTATAGCATGAGATATGATATCTCAATACTTCTAATACCAAACGTGAGATCCTTCCGATAACATGAGATGTGATATCCAAATCCTTCCCCTTCCAAACCTGAGACCCTCCCTTTAGCATGAAATGTGATATCCAACTCCTTCCTATTCCAATCCTGAGACTCTTCTGATAGCATGAGATGTGATATCTCAATGCTTCTAATACCAAACCTGAGATCCTTCCGATAGCATGAGATGTGATATCTCAATGCTTCTAATACCAAACCTGAGATCCTTCCTATAACATGAGATGTGATATCCAAATCCTTCCCCTTCCAAACCTGAGACCCTCCCTTTAGCATGAGATGTGATATCTAACTCCTTCCCATTCCATTCCTGAGACCCTTCTGATAGCATGAGATGTGATATCTCAATGCCTCTAATACCAAACCTGAGATCCTACCTCTAACATGAAATGAGATATCCAACTCTTTCCCCTTCCAAACCTGAGAGCCTTCCTATAGCATGAGATGTGATATCCAAGTCCTTCCCATTCCAATACTGAGACCCTTCCTATAGCTTGAGATGTGATATCCAACTCCTTCCCATTCCAATTCTGAGACCCTTCCTATAGCATGAGATGTGATATCTCAATGCTTATACCAAACCTGAGAGCCTACCTATAGCATGAGATGTGATATCCAAGTCCATCCCATTCCAATCCTTAGACCCTTCCTACAGCATGCGATGTGATATCTCAATGATTCTAATACCAAACCAGAGACTCTTCCTATAACATGAGATGGGATATCCAACTCCTTCCCATTCCAATTCTGAGACCCTTCCTATACTATGAGACTTGATATCTCAATGCTTCTAATACCAAACCTGAGACCCGTAATATAACATGAGATGTGATATCCAAATCCTTCCCCTTCCAAACCTTAGACCCTTCCTTTATCATGAGATGTGATATCCAACTCCTTCCCATTCCAATCCTGAGACCCTTCCGATATCATGAGATGTGATATCTCAAAGCTTCTAATATCAAACTTGAGACCCTCCCTATAGCATGAGATGTGATATCCAAGTCCTTCCCATTCCAATCCTGAGACCCTTCCTATAGCATGAGATGTGATATCTCAATGCTTCTAATACCAAACCTGAGACCCTTCCTATAACATGAGATGGGAATATCCAACTCCTTCCCATTCCAATCTTCAGACCCTTCCGATAGCAGAGATGTGATATCTCAATGCTTATACCACACCTGAGATCCTTCCTATAACATGAGATGTGATATCCAACTCCTTCCCATTCCAATCCTGAGACACTTCCTATAGCATGAGATGTGATATCTCACTGCTTATACCATACCTGAGACCCTTCCCATAGCAGATGTGATATCCAACTCCTTCCCATTCCAATCCTCAGACCCTTCCTATAGCATGAGATGTGATATCTCAATGCTTCTAATGTCAAACTTGAGACCCTACCTATAGCAGGAGATGTGATATCCAAGTCCTTCCCATTCCAATCCTGAGACACTTCCTATAGCATGAGATGTGATATCTCAATGCTTCTAATACCAAACCTGAGACACTTCCTATAACATGAGATGGGATATCCAACTCCTTCCAATTCCAATCCTGAGACCCTTTTGATAGCAGAGATGTGATATCTCAATGTTTATACCAAACCTGAGACCCTTCCTACGGCATGAGATGTCATATTCAACTCCTACCCATTCCAATCCTGAGACCCTTCCTATAGCATGAGATTTGATATCCAACTCCTTCCCATTCCAATCCTGAGACCCTTCCTATAGCATGAGATGTGATGTCTCAATGCTTCTAATACCAAACCTGAGACCCTTCCTATAACATGAGATGGGAATATCCAACTCCTTCCCATTCCAATCTTGAGACCCTTCCGATAGCAGAGATGTGATATCTCAATGCTTATACCAAACCTGAGATCCTTCCTATAACATGAGATGTGATATCCAACTCCTTCCCATTCCAATCCTGAGACACTTCCTATAGCATGAGATGTGATATCTCACTGCTTATACCAAACCTGAGACACTTCCCATAGCAGGAGATGTGATATCCAACTCCTTCCCATTCCAATCCTCAGACCCTTCCTATAGCATGAGATGTGATATCTCAATGCTTCTAATGTCAAACTTGAGACCCTACCTATAGAATGAGATGTGATATCCAAGTCCTTCCCATTCCAATCCTGAGACACTTCCTATAGCATGAGATGTGATATCTCAATGCTTCTAATACCAAACTTGAGACTCTTCCTATAACATGAGATGGGATATCCAACTCCTTCCCATTCCAATCCTGAGACCCTTTTGATAGCAGAGATGTGATATCTCAATGTTTATACCAAACCTGAGACCCTTCCTACGGCATGAGATGTCATATTCAACTCCTTCCCATTCCAATCCTGAGACCCTTCCTATAGCATGAGATGGGATATCCAACTTCTTCCAAATCCAATACTGATACCCTTCCGATAGCATGAGATGTGATATCCCAATGCTTCTACCAAACCTGAGACCCATACTATGGCATGAGATGTGATATCAAACTCCTTCCCATTCCAATCCTGAGACCCTTCCTATAGCTTGAGGTGTGATATCCAACTCCTTCCCATTCCAATTCTGAGACCCTTCTTATACCATGAGACTTGATATCTCAATGCTTCTAATATTAAACCTGAGACCCGTCCTATAACATGAGATGTGATATCCAAATCCTTCCCCTTCCAAACCTTAGACCCTTCCTTTATCATGAGATGTGATATCCAACTCCTTCCCATTCCAATCCTGAGACCCTTCCGATATCTTGAGATTTGTTATCTCAATGCTTCTAATATCAAACTTGAGACCCTACCTATAGCATGAGATGTGACATCCAAGTCCTTCCCATTCCAATCCTGAGACCCTTCCTATAGCATGAGATGTGATATCTCTATGCTTCTAATACCAAACCTGAGACCCTTCCTATAACATGAGATGGGATATCCAACTCCTTCCCATTCCAATCCTGAGACCTTTCCGATAGCAGAGATGTGATATCTCAATGCTTATACCAAACCTGAGAACCTTCCTATGGCCTGAGATGTCATATACAACTCCTTCCCATTCCAATCCTGAGACCCTTCCTTTAGCATGAGATGTGATATCTCAATGCTTATACCAAATCTGAGACCCTTCCTATAGCATGAGATGTGATATCCAATTCCTTCCCATTCCAATCCTGTGACCCTTCCTATAGCATGAGATGTGATATCTCAATGCTTATAGCAAACCTGAGAAGCTACCTATAACATGAGATGTGATATCCAAGTCCATCCCATTCCAATCCTTAGACCCTTCCTACAGCATGCTATGTGATATCTCAATGATTCTAATACCAAACCAGAGACTCTTCCTATAACATGAGATGGGATATCCAACTCCTTCCCATTCCAATCCTGAGCCGCTTCCGATAGCAGAGATGTGATATCTCAATGCTTATACCAAACCTGAGACCCTTCCTATAACATGAGATGTGATATCCAACTCCTTCCCGTTCCAAACCTGAGACACTAACTATAGCATATGTGATATCCAACTCCTTCCCATTCCAAACATGAGACCCTTCCTATAGCAAGAAAGTAATATCCAACTCCTACCCATTCCAATCCTGAGACCCTTCCTATAGCAAGAGATGTGATATCCAAATCCTTCCCATTCCAATCCTGAGACCCTTCCTATAACATGAGATGTGATATCCAACTCCTTCCCATTCCAACCTGAGACACTTCCTATAGCATGAGAAGGGATATCCAACTCCTTCCCAATCCAATCCTGAGACCCTTCCGATAGCAGAGATGTGATATCTCAATGCTTATACCAAACCTGAGACCCTTCCTATGGCATGAGATGTGATATCCAACTCCTTGCCATTCAAATCCTGAGACCCTTCCTATAGCATGAGAAGGGATATCCAACTCCTTCCCAATCCAATCCTGAGACCCTTCCGATAGCAGCGACGTGATATCTCAATGCTTCTACCAAACCTGAGACCCTTCCTTTAGCATGAGATGTGATATCCAAATCCTTCACATTCCAATCCTGAGACCCTTCCTATAGCATGAGATGTGATATCTCAATGCTTCTAATACCAAACCTGAGATCCTTCCTATAACATGAGATGTGATATCCAATTCCTTCCCATTCCAAACCTGAGACCCTTCCTATTGGATGAGATGTGATATCCAACTCCTTCCCATTCCAACCCTGAGACCCTTCCTATAGCATGAGATGTGATGTCTCAATGCTTCTAATACCAAACCTGAGATCCTTCCTATAACATGAGATGTGATATCCAACTCCTTCCATTCCAATCCTGAGACCCGTCCTATAGCATGAGATGTGATATCTCAATGCTTATACCAAACCTGAGACCCTTCCTATAGCATGAGATGTGATATCCAACTGCTTCTCATTCCAATCCTGAGACCCTTCCTATAGCATGAGATGCGATATCTCAATGCTTCTAATACCAAACCTGAGATCCTTCCTCTAACATGAAATGTGATATCCAACTCCTTCCCTTTCCAAACCTAAGAGCCTATCTATAGCATGAGATGTGATATCCAAGTCCTTCACATTCCAACCCTTAGACCCTTCCTACAGCATGCAATATGATATCTCAATGATTCTAATAACAAACCTGAGACCCGTCCTATAACATGAGATGGGATATCCAACTCCTTCCCATTCCAATCCTGAGACACTTCCGATAGCAGAGATGTGATATCTCAATGCTTATACCAAACCTGAGACCCTTCCTATAACATGAGATGTGATATCCAAATCCTTCCCGTTCCAAACCTGAGACCCTTCCTTTAGCATGAGATGTGATATCCAGCTCCTTCCCATTCCAATCCTGAGACACTTCCGATAGCATGAGATGTGATATCTCAATGCTTCTAATATCAAAACTGAGACCCTCCCTATAGCATGATATGTGATATCTAAGTCCTTCCCATTCCAATCCTGAGACCCTCCCTATAGCATGAGATGTGATATCCAACTCCTTCCCATTCCAATCCTGAGACCCTTCCTATAGCATGAGATATGATATCTCAATACTTCTAATACCAAACGTGAGATCCTTCCGATAACATGAGATGTGATATCCAAATCCTTCCCCTTCCAAACCTGAGACCCTCCCTTTAGCATGAAATGTGATATCCAACTCCTTCCTATTCCAATCCTGAGACTCTTCTGATAGCATGAGATGTGATATCTCAATGCTTCTAATACCAAACCTGAGATCCTTCCGATAGCATGAGATGTGATATCTCAATGCTTCTAATACCAAACCTGAGATCCTTCCTATAACATGAGATGTGATATCCAAATCCTTCCCCTTCCAAACCTGAGACCCTCCCTTTAGCATGAGATGTGATATCTAACTCCTTCCCATTCCATTCCTGAGACCCTTCTGATAGCATGAGATGTGATATCTCAATGCCTCTAATACCAAACCTGAGATCCTACCTCTAACATGAAATGAGATATCCAACTCTTTCCCCTTCCAAACCTGAGAGCCTTCCTATAGCATGAGATGTGATATCCAAGTCCTTCCCATTCCAATACTGAGACCCTTCCTATAGCTTGAGATGTGATATCCAACTCCTTCCCATTCCAATTCTGAGACCCTTCCTATAGCATGAGATGTGATATCTCAATGCTTATACCAAACCTGAGAGCCTACCTATAGCATGAGATGTGATATCCAAGTCCATCCCATTCCAATCCTTAGACCCTTCCTACAGCATGCGATGTGATATCTCAATGATTCTAATACCAAACCAGAGACTCTTCCTATAACATGAGATGGGATATCCAACTCCTTCCCATTCCAATTCTGAGACCCTTCCTATACTATGAGACTTGATATCTCAATGCTTCTAATACCAAACCTGAGACCCGTAATATAACATGAGATGTGATATCCAAATCCTTCCCCTTCCAAACCTTAGACCCTTCCTTTATCATGAGATGTGATATCCAACTCCTTCCCATTCCAATCCTGAGACCCTTCCGATATCATGAGATGTGATATCTCAAAGCTTCTAATATCAAACTTGAGACCCTCCCTATAGCATGAGATGTGATATCCAAGTCCTTCCCATTCCAATCCTGAGACCCTTCCTATAGCATGAGATGTGATATCTCAATGCTTCTAATACCAAACCTGAGACCCTTCCTATAACATGAGATGGGAATATCCAACTCCTTCCCATTCCAATCTTCAGACCCTTCCGATAGCAGAGATGTGATATCTCAATGCTTATACCACACCTGAGATCCTTCCTATAACATGAGATGTGATATCCAACTCCTTCCCATTCCAATCCTGAGACACTTCCTGTAGCATGAGATGTGATATCTCACTGCTTATACCATACCTGAGACCCTTCCCATAGCAGATGTGATATCCAACTCCTTCCCATTCCAATCCTCAGACCCTTCCTATAGCATGAGATGTGATATCTCAATGCTTCTAATGTCAAACTTGAGACCCTACCTATAGCAGGAGATGTGATATCCAAGTCCTTCCCATTCCAATCCTGAGACACTTCCTATAGCATGAGATGTGATATCTCAATGCTTCTAATACCAAACCTGAGACACTTCCTATAACATGAGATGGGATATCCAACTCCTTCCAATTCCAATCCTGAGACCCTTTTGATAGCAGAGATGTGATATCTCAATGTTTATACCAAACCTGAGACCCTTCCTACGGCATGAGATGTCATATTCAACTCCTACCCATTCCAATCCTGAGACCCTTCCTATAGCATGAGATTTGATATCCAACTCCTTCCCATTCCAATCCTGAGACCCTTCCTATAGCATGAGATGTGATGTCTCAATGCTTCTAATACCAAACCTGAGACCCTTCCTATAACATGAGATGGGAATATCCAACTCCTTCCCATTCCAATCTTGAGACCCTTCCGATAGCAGAGATGTGATATCTCAATGCTTATACCAAACCTGAGATCCTTCCTATAACATGAGATGTGATATCCAACTCCTTCCCATTCCAATCCTGAGACACTTCCTATAGCATGAGATGTGATATCTCACTGCTTATACCAAACCTGAGACACTTCCCATAGCAGGAGATGTGATATCCAACTCCTTCCCATTCCAATCCTCAGACCCTTCCTATAGCATGAGATGTGATATCTCAATGCTTCTAATGTCAAACTTGAGACCCTACCTATAGAATGAGATGTGATATCCAAGTCCTTCCCATTCCAATCCTGAGACACTTCCTATAGCATGAGATGTGATATCTCAATGCTTCTAATACCAAACTTGAGACTCTTCCTATAACATGAGATGGGATATCCAACTCCTTCCCATTCCAATCCTGAGACCCTTTTGATAGCAGAGATGTGATATCTCAATGTTTATACCAAACCTGAGACCCTTCCTACGGCATGAGATGTCATATTCAACTCCTTCCCATTCCAATCCTGAGACCCTTCCTATAGCATGAGATTTGATATCCAACTCCTTCCCATTCCAATCCTGAGACCCTTCCTATAGCATGAGATGTGATGTCTCAATGCTTCTAATACCAAACCTGAGATCCTTCCTATAACATGAGATCTGATATCCAACTCCTTCCATTCCAATCCTGAGACCCTTCCTATAGCATGAGATGTGATATCTCAATGCTTATACCAAACCTGAGACCCTTCCTATAGCATGAGATGTGATATCCAACTCCTTCCCATTCCAATCCTGAGACCCTTCCTATAGCATGAGATGTGATATCTCAATGCTTCTAATACCAAACCTGAAATCCTTCCTCTAACATGAAATGTGAGATCCAACTCCTTCCCTTTCCAAACCTAAGAGCCTATCTATAGCATGAGATGTGATATCCAAGTCCTTCACATTCCAACCCTTAGACCCTTCCTACAGCATGCAATATGATATCTCAATGATTCCAATAACAAACCTGAGACCCGTCCTATAACATGAGTAGGGATATCCAACTCCTTCCCATTCCAATCCTGAGACACTTCCGATAGCAGAGATGTGATATCTCAATGTTTATACCAAACCTGAGACCCTTCCTATAACATGAGATGTGATATCCAACTCCTTCCCGTTCCAAACCTGAGACCCTTCCTTTAGCATGAGATGTGATATCCAGCTCCTTCCCATTCCAATCCTGAGACACTTCCGATAGCATGAGATGTGATATCTCAATGCTTCTACCAAACCTGAGACCCTTCCTTTAGCATGAGATGTGATATCCAACTCCTTCCCATTCCAATCCTGAGACCCTTCCTATAGCATGAGATGTGATATCTCAATACTTCTAATACCAAACCTGAGATCCTTCCGATAACATGAGATGTGATATCTCAATACTTCTAATACCAAACCTGAGATCCATCCTATAACATGAGATGTGATATCCAACTCCTTCCCTTTCCAAACCTGAGAGCCGTTCTATAGCATGAGATGTGATAACCAGGTCCTTCCCATTCCAATCCTTAGACCCTTCCTACAGCATGCAATATGATATCTCAATGATTCTAATAACAAACCTGAGACCCGTCCTATAGCATGAGATATGATATCCAAGTCCTTCCCATTCCAATCCTGAGACCCTTCCTATAACACGAAATGTGATATCCAACTCCTTCCCATTCCAACCTGAGACCCTTCCTATAGCATGAGATGGGATATCCAACTTCTTCCAAATCCAATACTGATACCCTTCCGATAGCATGAGATGTGATATCCCAATGCTTCTACCAAACCTGAGACCCATACTATGGCATGAGATGTGATATCAAACTCCTTCCCATTCCAATCCTGAGACCCTTCCTGTAGCTTGAGGTGTGATATCCAACTCCTTCCCATTCCAATTCTGAGACCCTTCTTATACCATGAGACTTGATATCTCAATGCTTCTAATATTAAACCTGAGACCCGTCCTATAACATGAGATGTGATATCCAAATCCTTCCCCTTCCAAACCTTAGACCCTTCCTTTATCATGAGATGTGATATCCAACTCCTTCCCATTCCAATCCTGAGACCCTTCCGATATCATGAGATTTGTTATCTCAATGCTTCTAATATCAAACTTGAGACCCTCCCTATAGCATGAGATGTGACATCCAAGTCCTTCCCATTCCAATCCTGAGACCCTTCCTATAGCATGAGATGTGATATCTCTATGCTTCTAATACCAAACCTGAGACCCTTCCTATAACATGAGATGGGATATCCAACTCCTTCCCATTCCAATCCTGAGACCTTTCCGATAGCAGAGATGTGATATCTCAATGCTTATACCAAACCTGAGAACCTTCCTATGGCCTGAGATGTCATATACAACTCCTTCCCATTCCAATCCTGAGACCCTTCCTTTAGCATGAGATGTGATATCTCAATGCTTATACCAAATCTGAGACCCTTCCTATAGCATGAGATGTGATATCCAATTCCTTCCCATTCCAATCCTGAGACCCTTCCTATAGCATGAGATGTGATATCTCAATGCTTATACCAAACCTGAGAGCCTACCTATAACATGAGATGTGATATCCAAGTCTATCCCATTCCAATCCTTAGACCCTTCCTACAGCATGCGATGTGATATCTCAATAATTCTAATACCAAACCAGAGACTCTTCCTATAACATGAGATGGGATATCCAACTCCTTCCCATTCCAATCCTGAGCCGCTTCCGATAGCAGAGATGTGATATCTCAATGCTTATACCAAACCTGAGACCCTTCCTATAACATGAGATGTGATATCCAACTCCTTCCCGTTCCAAACCTGAGACACTAACTATAGCATATGTGATATCCAACTCCTTCCCATTCCAAACATGAGACCCTTCCTATAGCAAGAAAGTAATATCCAACTCCTACCCATTCCAATCCTGAGACCCTTCCTATAGCAAGAGATGTGATATCCAAATCCTTCCCATTCCAATCCTGAGACCCTTCCTATAACATGAGATGTGATATCCAACTCCTTCCCATTCCAACCTGAGACACTTCCTATAGCATGAGAAGGGATATCCAACTCCTTCCCAATCCAATCCTGAGACCCTTCCGATAGCAGAGATGTGATATCTCAATGCTTATACCAAACCTGAGTCCCTTCCTATGGCATGAGATGTGATATCCAACTCCTTGCCATTCAAATCCTGAGACCCTTCCTATAGCATGAGAAGGGATATCCAACTCCTTCCCAATCCAATCCTGAGACCCTTCCGATAGCAGCGACGTGATATCTCAATGCTTCTACCAAACCTGAGACCCTTCCTTTAGCATGAGATGTGATATCCAAATCCTTCACATTCCAATCCTGAGACCCTTCCTATAGCATGAGATGTGATATCTCAATGCTTCTAATACCAAACCTGAGATCCTTCCTATAACATGAGATGTGATATCGAATTCCTTCCCATTCCAAACCTGAGACCCTTCCTATTGGATGAGATGTGATATCCAACTCCTTCCCATTCCAACCTTGAGACCCTTCCTATAGCATGAGATGTGATGTCTCAATGCTTCTAATACCAAACCTGAGATCCTTCCTATAACATGAGATGTGATATCCAACTCCTTCCATTCCAATCCTGAGACCCGTCCTATAGCATGAGATGTGATATCTCAAGGCTTATACCAAACCTGAGACCCTTCCTATAGCATGAGATGTGATATCCAACTGCTTCCCATTCCAATCCTGAGACCCTTCCTATAGCATGAGATGTGATATCTCAATGCTTCTAATACCAAACCTGAGATCCTTCCTCTAACATGAAATGTGATATCCAACTCCTTCCCTTTCCAAACCTAAGAGCCTATCTATAGCATGAGATGTGATATCCAAGTCCTTCACATTCCAACCCTTAGACCCTTCCTACAGCATGCAATATGATATCTCAATGATTCTAATAACAAACCTGAGACCCGTCCTATAACATGAGATGGGATATCCAACTCCTTCCCATTCCAATCCTGAGACACTTCCGATAGCAGAGATGTGATATCTCAATGCTTATACCAAACCTGAGACCCTTCCTATAACATGAGATGTGATATCCAAATCCTTCCCGTTCCAAACCTGAGGCCCTTCCTTTAGCATGAGATGTGATATCCAGCTCCTTCCCATTCCAATCCTGAGACACTTCCGATAGCATGAGATGTGATATCTCAATGCTTCTAATATCAAAACTGAGACCCTCCCTATAGCATGATATGTGATATCTAAGTCCTTCCCATTCCAATCCTGAGACCCTCCCTATAGCATGAGATGTGATATCCAACTCCTTCCCATTCCAATCCTGAGACCCTTCCTATAGCATGAGATATGATATCTCAATACTTCTAATACCAAACGTGAGATCCTTCCGATAACATGAGATGTGATATCCAAATCCTTCCCCTTCCAAACCTGAGACCCTCCCTTTAGCATGAAATGTGATATCCAACTCCTTCCTATTCCAATCCTGAGACTCTTCTGATAGCATGAGATGTGATATCTCAATGCTTCTAATACCAAACCTGAGATCCTTCCGATAGCATGAGATGTGATATCTCAATGCTTCTAATACCAAACCTGAGATCCTTCCTATAACATGAGATGTGATATCCAAATCCTTCCCCTTCCAAACCTGAGACCCTCCCTTTAGCATGAGATGTGATATCTAACTCCTTCCCATTCCATTCCTGAGACCCTTCTGATAGCATGAGATGTGATATCTCAATGCCTCTAATACCAAACCTGAGATCCTACCTCTAACATGAAATGAGATATCCAACTCTTTCCCCTTCCAAACCTGAGAGCCTTCCTATAGCATGAGATGTGATATCCAAGTCCTTCCCATTCCAATACTGAGACCCTTCCTATAGCTTGAGATGTGATATCCAACTCCTTCCCATTCCAATTCTGAGAGCCTTCCTATAGCATGAGATGTGATATCTCAATGCTTATACCAAACCTGAGAGCCTACCTATAACATGAGATGTGATATCCAAGTCCATCCCATTCCAATCCTTAGACCCTTCCTACAGCATGCGATGTGATATCTCAATGATTCTAATACCAAACCAGAGACTCTTCCTATAACATGAGATGGGATATCCAACTCCTTCCCATTCCAATTCTGAGACCCTTCCTATACTATGAGACTTGATATCTCAATGCTTCTAATACCAAACCTGAGACCCGTAATATAACATGAGATGTGATATCCAAATCCTTCCCCTTCCAAACCTTAGACCCTTCCTTTATCATGAGATGTGATATCCAACTCCTTCCCATTCCAATCCTGAGACCCTTCCGATATCATGAGATGTGATATCTCAAAGCTTCTAATATCAAACTTGAGACCCTCCCTATAGCATGAGATGTGATATCCAAGTCCTTCCCATTCCAATCCTGAGACCCTTCCTATAGCATGAGATGTGATATCTCAATGCTTCTAATACCAAACCTGAGACCCTTCCTATAACATGAGATGGGAATATCCAACTCCTTCCCATTCCAATCTTGAGACCCTTCCGATAGCAGAGATGTGATATCTCAATGCTTATACCAAACCTGAGATCCTTCCTATAACATGAGATGTGATATCCAACTCCTTCCCATTCCAATCCTGAGACACTTCCTATAGCATGAGATGTGATATCTCACTGCTTATACCAAACCTGAGACACTTCCCATAGCAGGAGATGTGATATCCAACTCCTTCCCATTCCAATCCTCAGACCCTTCCTATAGCATGAGATGTGATATCTCAATGCTTCTAATGTCAAACTTGAGACCCTACCTATAGAATGAGATGTGATATCCAAGTCCTTCCCATTCCAATCCTGAGACACTTCCTATAGCATGAGATGTGATATCTCAATGCTTCTAATACCAAACTTGAGACTCTTCCTATAACATGAGATGGGATATCCAACTCCTTCCCATTCCAATCCTGAGACCCTTTTGATAGCAGAGATGTGATATCTCAATGTTTATACCAAACCTGAGACCCTTCCTACGGCATGAGATGTCATATTCAACTCCTTCCCATTCCAATCCTGAGACCCTTCCTATAGCATGAGATTTGATATCCAACTCCTTCCCATTCCAATCCTGAGACCCTTCCTATAGCATGAGATGTGATGTCTCAATGCTTCTAATACCAAACCTGAGATCCTTCCTATAACATGAGATCTGATATCCAACTCGTTCCATTCCAATCCTGAGACCCTTCCTATAGCATGAGATGTGATATCTCAATGCTTATACCAAACCTGAGACCCTTCCTATAGCATGAGATGTGATATCCAACTCCTTCCCATTCCAATCCTGAGACCCTTCCTATAGCATGAGATGTGATATCTCAATGCTTCTAATACCAAACCTGAGATCCTTCCTCTAACATGAAATGTGAGATCCAACTCCTTCCCTTTCCAAACCTAAGAGCCTATCTATAGCATGAGATGTGATATCCAAGTCCTTCACATTCCAACCCTTAGACCCTTCCTACAGCATGCAATATGATATCTCAATGATTCCAATAACAAACCTGAGACCCGTCCTATAACATGAGTAGGGATATCCAACTCCTTCCCATTCCAATCCTGAGACACTTCCGATAGCAGAGATGTGATATCTCAATGTTTATACCAAACCTGAGACCCTTCCTATAACATGAGATGTGATATCCAACTCCTTCCCGTTCCAAACCTGAGACCCTTCCTTTAGCATGAGATGTGATATCCAGCTCCTTCCCATTCCAATCCTGAGACACTTCCGATAGCATGAGATGTGATATCTCAATGCTTCTACCAAACCTGAGACCCTTCCTTTAGCATGAGATGTGATATCCAACTCCTTCCCATTCCAATCCTGAGACCCTTCCTATAGCATGAGATGTGATATCTCAATACTTCTAATACCAAACCTGAGATCCTTCCGATAACATGAGATGTGATATCTCAATACTTCTAATACCAAACCTGAGATCCATCCTATAACATGAGATGTGATATCCAACTCCTTCCCTTTCCAAACCTGAGAGCCGTTCTATAGCATGAGATGTGATAACCAGGTCCTTCCCATTCCAATCCTTAGACCCTTCCTACAGCATGCAATATGATATCTCAATGATTCTAATAACAAACCTGAGACCCGTCCTATAGCATGAGATATGATATCCAAGTCCTTCCCATTCCAATCCTGAGACCCTTCCTATAACACGAAATGTGATATCCAACTCCTTCCCATTCCAACCTGAGACCCTTCCTATAGCATGAGATGGGATATCCAACTTCTTCCAAATCCAATACTGATACCCTTCCGATAGCATGAGATGTGATATCCCAATGCTTCTACCAAACCTGAGACCCATACTATGGCATGAGATGTGATATCAAACTCCTTCCCATTCCAATCCTGAGACCCTTCCTATAGCTTGAGGTGTGATATCCAACTCCTTCCCATTCCAATTCTGAGACCCTTCTTATACCATGAGACTTGATGTCTCAATGCTTCTAATATTAAACCTGAGACCCGTCCTATAACATGAGATGTGATATCCAAATCCTTCCCCTTCCAAACCTTAGACCCTTCCTTTATCATGAGATGTGATATCCAACTCCTTCCCATTCCAATCCTGAGACCCTTCCGATATCATGAGATGTGATATCTCAAAGCTTCTAATATCAAACTTGAGACCCTACCTATAGCATGAGATGTGACATCTAAGTCCTTCCCATTCCAATCCTGAGACCCTTCCTATAGCATGAGATGTGATATCTCTATGCTTCTAATACCAAACCTGAGACCCTTCCTATAACATGAGATGGGATATCCAACTCCTTCCCATTCCAATCCTGAGACCTTTCCGATAGCAGAGATGTGATATCTCAATGCTTATACCAAACCTGAGAACCTTCCTATTGCCTGAGATGTCATATACAACTCCTTCCCATTCCAATCCTGAGACCCTTCCTTTAGCATGAGATGTGATATCTCAATGCTTATACCAAATCTGAGACCCTTCCTATAGCATGAGATGTGATATCCAATTCCTTCCCATTCCAATCCTGTGACCCTTCCTATAGCATGAGATGTGATATCTCAATGCTTATAGCAAACCTGAGAGCCTACCTATAACATGAGATGTGATATCCAAGTCCATCCCATTCCAATCCTTAGACCCTTCCTACAGCATGCGATGTGATATCTCAATGATTCTAATACCAAACCAGAGACTCTTCCTATAACATGAGATGGGATATCCAACTCCTTCCCATTCCAATCCTGAGCCGCTTCCGATAGCAGAGATGTGATATCTCAATGCTTATACCAAACCTGAGACCCTTCCTATAACATGAGATGTGATATCCAACTCCTTCCCGTTCCAAACCTGAGACACTAACTATAGCATATGTGATATCCAACTCCTTCCCATTCCAAACATGAGACCCTTCCTATAGCAAGAAAGTAATATCCAACTCCTACCCATTCCAATCCTGAGACCCTTCCTATAGCAAGAGATGTGATATCCAAATCCTTCCCATTCCAATCCTGAGACCCTTCCTATAACATGAGATGTGATATCCAACTCCTTCCCATTCCAACCTGAGACACTTCCTATAGCATGAGAAGGGATATCCAACTCATTCCCAATCCAATCCTGAGACCCTTCCGATAGCAGAGATGTGATATCTCAATGCTTATACCAAACCTGAGACCCTTCCTATGGCATGAGATGTGATATCCAACTCCTTGCCATTCAAATCCTGAGACCCTTCCTATAGCATGAGAAGGGATATCCAACTCCTTCCCAATCCAATCCTGAGACCCTTCCGATACAGCGACGTGATATCTCAATGCTTCTACCAAACCTGAGACCCTTCCTTTAGCATGAGATGTGATATCCAAATCCTTCACATTCCAATCCTGAGACCCTTCCTATAGCATGAGATGTGATATCTCAATGCTTCTAATACCAAACCTGAGATCCTTCCTATAACATGAGATGTGATATCCAATTCCTTCCCATTCCAAACCTGAGACCCTTCCTATTGGATGAGATGTGATATCCAACTCCTTCCCATTCCAACCCTGAGACCCTTCCTATAGCATGAGATGTGATGTCTCAATGCTTCTAATACCAAACCTGAGATCCTTCCTATAACATGAGATGTGATATCCAACTCCTTCCATTCCAATCCTGAGACCCGTCCTATAGCATGAGATGTGATATCTCAATGCTTATACCAAACCTGAGACCCTTCCTATAGCATGAGATGTGATATCCAACTGCTTCCCATTCCAATCCTGAGACCCTTCCTATAGCATGAGATGTGATATCTCAATGCTTCTAATACCAAACCTGAGATCCTTCCTCTAACATGAAATGTGATATCCAACTCCTTCCCTTTCCAAACCTAAGAGCCTATCTATAGCATGAGATGTGATATCCAAGTCCTTCACATTCCAACCCTTAGACCCTTCCTACAGCATGCAATATGATATCTCAATGATTCTAATAACAAACCTGAGACCCGTCCTATAACATGAGATGGGATATCCAACTCCTTCCCATTCCAATCCTGAGACACTTCCGATAGCAGAGATGTGATATCTCAATGCTTATACCAAACCTGAGACCCTTCCTATAACATGAGATGTGATATCCAAATCCTTCCCGTTCCAAACCTGAGACCCTTCCTTTAGCATGAGATGTGATATCCAGCTCCTTCCCATTCCAATCCTGAGACACTTCCGATAGCATGAGATGTGATATCTCAATGCTTCTAATATCAAAACTGAGACCCTCCCTATAGCATGATATGTGATATCTAAGTCCTTCCCATTCCAATCCCGAGACCCTCCCTATAGCATGAGATGTGATATCCAACTCCTTCCAATTCCAATCATGAGACCCTTCCTATAGCATGAGATGTGATATCTCAATGCTTCTACCAAACCTGAGACCCTTCCTTTAGCATGAGATGTGATATACAACTCCTTCCCATTCCAATCCTGAGACCCTTCCTATAGCATGAGATGTGATATCTCAATACTTCTAATACCAAACCTGAGATCCTTCCGATAACATGAGATGTGATATCTCAATACTTCTAATACCAAACCTGAGATCCATCCTATAACATGAGATGTGATATCCAACTCCTTCCCTTTCCAAACCTGAGAGCCGTTCTATAGCATGAGATGTGATAACCAGGTCCTTCCCATTCCAATCCTTAGACCCTTCCTACAGCATGCAATATGATATCTCAATGATTCTAATAACAAACCTGAGACCCGTCCTATAGCATGAGATATGATATCCAAGTCCTTCCCATTCCAATCCTGAGACCCTTCCTATAACACGAAATGTGATATCCAACTCCTTCCCATTCCAACCTGAGACCCTTCCTATAGCATGAGATGGGATATCCAACTTCTTCCAAATCCAATACTGATACCCTTCCGATAGCATGAGATGTGATATCCCAATGCTTCTACCAAACCTGAGACCCATACTATGGCATGAGATGTGATATCAAACTCCTTCCCATTCCAATCCTGAGACCCTTCCTATAGCTTGAGGTGTGATATCCAACTCCTTCCCATTCCAATTCTGAGACCCTTCTTATACCATGAGACTTGATATCTCAATGCTTCTAATATTAAACCTGAGACCCGTCCTATAACATGAGATGTGATATCCAAATCCTTCCCCTTCCAAACCTTAGACCCTTCCTTTATCATGAGATGTGATATCCAACTCCTTCCCATTCCAATCCTGAGACCCTTCCGATATCATGAGATTTGTTATCTCAATGCTTCTAATATCAAACTTGAGACCCTACCTATAGCATGAGATGTGACATCCAAGTCCTTCCCATTCCAATCCTGAGACCCTTCCTATAGCATGAGATGTGATATCTCTATGCTTCTAATACCAAACCTGAGACCCTTCCTATAACATGAGATGGGATATCCAACTCCTTCCCATTCCAATCCTGAGACCTTTCCGATAGCAGAGATGTGATATCTCAATGCTTATACCAAACCTGAGAACCTTCCTATGGCCTGAGATGTCATATACAACTCCTTCCCATTCCAATCCTGAGACCCTTCCTTTAGCATGAGATGTGATATCTCAATGCTTATACCAAATCTGAGACCCTTCCTATAGCATGAGATGTGATATCCAATTCCTTCACATTCCAATCCTGTGACCCTTCCTATAGCATGAGATGTGATATCTCAATGCTTATAGCAAACCTGAGAAGCTACCTATAACATGAGATGTGATATCCAAGTCCATCCCATTCCAATCCTTAGACCCTTCCTACAGCATGCTATGTGATATCTCAATGATTCTAATACCAAACCAGAGACTCTTCCTATAACATGAGATGGGATATCCAACTCCTTCCCATTCCATTCCTGAGCCGCTTCCGATAGCAGAGATGTGATATCTCAATGCTTATACCAAACCTGAGACCCTTCCTATAACATGAGATGTGATATCCAACTCCTTCCCGTTCCAAACCTGAGACACTAACTATAGCATATGTGATATCCAACTCCTTCCCATTCCAAACATGAGACCCTTCCTATAGCAAGAAAGTAATATCCAACTCCTACCCATTCCAATCCTGAGACCCTTCCTATAGCAAGAGATGTGATATCCAAATCCTTCCCATTCCAATCCTGAGACCCTTCCTATAACATGAGATGTGATATCCAACTCCTTCCCATTCCAACCTGAGACACTTCCTATAGCATGAGAAGGGATATCCAACTCCTTCCCAATCCAATCCTGAGACCCTTCCGATAGCAGAGATGTGATATCTCAATGCTTATACCAAACCTGAGACCCTTCCTATGGCATGAGATGTGATATCCAACTCCTTGCCATTCAAATCCTGAGACCCTTCCTATAGCATGAGAAGGGATATCCAACTCCTTCCCAATCCAATCCTGAGACCCTTCCGATAGCAGCGACGTGATATCTCAATGCTTCTACCAAACCTGAGACCCTTCCTTTAGCATGAGATGTGATATCCAAATCCTTCACATTCCAATCCTGAGACCCTTCCTATAGCATGAGATGTGATATCTCAATGCTTCTAATACCAAACCTGAGATCCTTCCTATAACATGAGATGTGATATCCAATTCCTTCCCATTCCAAACCTGAGACCCTTCCTATTGGATGAGATGTGATATCCAACTCCTTCCCATTCCAACCCTGAGACCCTTCCTATAGCATGAGATGTGATGTCTCAATGCTTCTAATACCAAACCTGAGATCCTTCCTATAACATGAGATGTGATATCCAACTCCTTCCATTCCAATCCTGAGACCCGTCCTATAGCATGAGATGTGATATCTCAATGCTTATACCAAACCTGAGACCCTTCCTATAGCATGAGATGTGATATCCAACTGCTTCCCATTCCAATCCTGAGACCCTTCCTATAGCATGAGATGCGATATCTCAATGCTTCTAATACCAAACCTGAGATCCTTCCTCTAACATGAAATGTGATATCCAACTCCTTCCCTTTCCAAACCTAAGAGCCTATCTATAGCATGAGATGTGATATCCAAGTCCTTCACATTCCAACCCTTAGACCCTTCCTACAGCATGCAATATGATATCTCAATGATTCTAATAACAAACCTGAGACCCGTCCTATAACATGAGATGGGATATCCAACTCCTTCCCATTCCAATCCTGAGACACTTCCGATAGCAGAGATGTGATATCTCAATGCTTATACCAAACCTGAGACCCTTCCTATAACATGAGATGTGATATCCAAATCCTTCCCGTTCCAAACCTGAGACCCTTCCTTTAGCATGAGATGTGATATCCAGCTCCTTCCCATTCCAATCCTGAGACACTTCCGATAGCATGAGATGTGATATCTCAATGCTTCTAATATCAAAACTGAGACCCTCCCTATAGCATGATATGTGATATCTAAGTCCTTCCCATTCCAATCCTGAGACCCTCCCTATAGCATGAGATGTGATATCCAACTCCTTCCCATTCCAATCCTGAGACCCTTCCTATAGCATGAGATATGATATCTCAATACTTCTAATACCAAACGTGAGATCCTTCCGATAACATGAGATGTGATATCCAAATCCTTCCCCTTCCAAACCTGAGACCCTCCCTTTAGCATGAAATGTGATATCCAACTCCTTCCTATTCCAATCCTGAGACTCTTCTGATAGCATGAGATGTGATATCTCAATGCTTCTAATACCAAACCTGAGATCCTTCCGATAGCATGAGATGTGATATCTCAATGCTTCTAATACCAAACCTGAGATCCTTCCTATAACATGAGATGTGATATGCAAATCCTTCCCCTTCCAAACCTGAGACCCTCCCTTTAGCATGAGATGTGATATCTAACTCCTTCCCATTCCATTCCTGAGACCCTTCTGATAGCATGAGATGTGATATCTCAATGCCTCTAATACCAAACCTGAGATCCTACCTCTAACATGAAATGAGATATCCAACTCTTTCCCCTTCCAAACCTGAGAGCCTTCCTATAGCATGAGATGTGATATCCAAGTCCTTCCCATTCCAATACTGAGACCCTTCCTATAGCTTGAGATGTGATATCCAACTCCTTCCCATTCCAATTCTGAGACCCTTCCTATAGCATGAGATGTGATATCTCAATGCTTATACCAAACCTGAGAGCCTACCTATAGCATGAGATGTGATATCCAAGTCCATCCCATTCCAATCCTTAGACCCTTCCTACAGCATGCGATGTGATATCTCAATGATTCTAATACCAAACCAGAGACTCTTCCTATAACATGAGATGGGATATCCAACTCCTTCCCATTCCAATTCTGAGACCCTTCCTATACTATGAGACTTGATATCTCAATGCTTCTAATACCAAACCTGAGACCCGTAATATAACATGAGATGTGATATCCAAATCCTTCCCCTTCCAAACCTTAGACCCTTCCTTTATCATGAGATGTGATATCCAACTCCTTCCCATTCCAATCCTGAGACCCTTCCGATATCATGAGATGTGATATCTCAAAGCTTCTAATATCAAACTTGAGACCCTCCCTATAGCATGAGATGTGATATCCAAGTCCTTCCCATTCCAATCCTGAGACCCTTCCTATAGCATGAGATGTGATATCTCAATGCTTCTAATACCAAACCTGAGACCCTTCCTATAACATGAGATGGGAATATCCAACTCCTTCCCATTCCAATCCTGAGACACTTCCTATAGCATGAGATGTGATATCTCACTGCTTATACCACACCTGAGATCCTTCCTATAACATGAGATGTGATATCCAACTCCTTCCCATTCCAATCCTGAGACACTTCCTATAGCATGAGATGTGATATCTCACTGCTTATACCATACCTGAGACCCTTCCCATAGCAGATGTGATATCCAACTCCTTCCCATTCCAATCCTCAGACCCTTCCTATAGCATGAGATGTGATATCTCAATGCTTCTAATGTCAAACTTGAGACCCTACCTATAGCAGGAGATGTGATATCCAAGTCCTTCCCATTCCAATCCTGAGACACTTCCTATAGCATGAGATGTGATATCTCAATGCTTCTAATACCAAACCTGAGACACTTCCTATAACATGAGATGGGATATCCAACTCCTTCCAATTCCAATCCTGAGACCCTTTTGATAGCAGAGATGTGATATCTCAATGTTTATACCAAACCTGAGACCCTTCCTACGGCATGAGATGTCATATTCAACTCCTACCCATTCCAATCCTGAGACCCTTCCTATAGCATGAGATTTGATATCCAACTCCTTCCCATTCCAATCCTGAGACCCTTCCTATAGCATGAGATGTGATGTCTCAATGCTTCTAATACCAAACCTGAGATCCTTCCTATAACATGAGATGTGATATCCAACTCCTTCCATTCCAATCCTGAGACCCTTCCTATAGCATGAGATGTGATATATCAATGCTTATACCAAACCTGAGACCCTTCCTATAGCATGAGATGTGATATCCAACTCCTTCCCATTCCAATCCTGAGACCCTTCCTATAGCCTGAGATGTGATATCCAATTCCTTCCCATTCCAATCCTGAGACCCTTCCTATAGCATGAGATGTGATATCTCAATGCTTATACCAAACCTGAGAGCCTACCTATAACATGAGATGTGATATCCAAGTCCATCCCATTCCAATCCTTAGACCCTTCCTACAGCATGCGATGTGATATCTCAATGATTCTAATACCAAACCAGAGACTCTTCCTATAACATGATATGGGATATCCAACTCCTTCCCGTTCCAAACCTGAGACACTAACTGTAGCATATGTGATATCCAACTCCTTCCCATTCCAAACATGAGACCCTTCCTATAGCAAGAAAGTAATATCCAACTCCTACCCATTCCAATCCTGAGACCCTTCCTATAGCAAGAGATGTGATATCCAAATCCTTCCCATTCCAATCCTGAGACCCTTCCTATAACATGAGATGTGATATCCAACTCCTTCCCATTCCAACCTGAGACACTTCCTATAGCATGAGAAGGGATATCCAACTCCTTCCCAATCCAATCCTGAGACCCTTCCGATAGCAGAGATGTGATATCTCAATGCTTATACCAAACCTGAGACCCTTCCTATGGCATGAGATGTGATATCCAACTCCTTGCCATTCAAATCCTGAGACCCTTCCTATAGCATGAGAAGGGATATCCAACTCCTTCCCAATCCAATCCTGAGACCCTTCCGATAGCAGCGACGTGATATCTCAATGCTTCTACCAAACCTGAGACCCTTCCTTTAGCATGAGATGTGATATCCAAATCCTTCACATTCCAATCCTGAGACCCTTCCTATAGCATGAGATGTGATATCTCAATGCTTCTAATACCAAACCTGAGATCCTTCCTATAACATGAAATGTGATATCCAATTCCTTCCCATTCCAAACCTGAGACCCTTCCTATTGGATGAGATGTGATATCCAACTCCTTCCCATTCCAACCCTGAGACCCTTCCTATAGCATGAGATGTGATGTCTCAATGCTTCTAATACCAAACCTGAGATCCTTCCTATAACATGAGATGTGATATCCAACTCCTTCCATTCCAATCCTGAGACCCGTCCTATAGCATGAGATGTGATATCTCAATGCTTATACCAAACCTGAGACCCTTCCTATAGCATGAGATGTGATATCCAACTGCTTCCCATTCCAATCCTGAGACCCTTCCTATAGCATGAGATGTGATATCTCAATGCTTCAAATACCAAACCTGAGATCCTTCCTCTAACATGAAATATGATATCCAACTCCTTCCCTTTCCAAACCTAAGAGCCTATCTATAGCATGAGATGTGATATCCAAGTCCTTCACATTCCAACCCTTAGACCCTTCCTACAGCATTCAATATGATATCTCAATGATTCTAATAACAAACCTGAGACCCGTCCTATAACATGAGATGGGATATCCAACTCCTTCCCATTCCAATCCTGAGACACTTCCGATAGCAGAGATGTGATATCTCAATGCTTATACCAAACCTGAGACCCTTCCTATAACATGAGATGTGATATCCAAATCCTTCTCGTTCCAAACCTGAGACCCTTCCTTTAGCATGAGATGTCATATCCAGCTCCTTCCCATTCCAATCCTGAGACACATCCGATAGCATGAGATGTGATATCTCAATGCTTCTAATATCAAAACTGAGACCCTCCCTATAGCATGATATGTGATATCTAAGTCCTTCCCATTCCAATCCTGAGACCCTCCCTATATCATGAGATGTGATATCCAACTCCTTCCCATTCCAATCCTGAGACCCTTCCTATAGCATGAGATATGATATCTCAATACTTCTAATACCAAACGTGAGATCCTTCCGATAACATGAGATGTGATATCCAAATCCTTCCCCTTCCAAACCTGAGACCCTCCCTTTAGCATGAAATGTAATATCCAACTCCTTCCTATTCCAATCCTGAGACTCTTCTGATAGCATGAGATGTGATATCTCAATGCTTCTAATACCAAACCTGAGATCCTTCCGATAGCATAAGATGTGATATCTCAATGCTTCTAATACCAAACCTGAGATCCTTCCTATAACATGAGATGTGATATCCAAATCCTTCCCCTTCCAAACCTGAGACCCTCCCTTTAGCATGAGATGTGATATCTAACTCCTTCCCATTGCATTCCTGAGACCCTTCTGATAGCATGAGATGTGATATCTCAATGCCTCTAATACCAAACCTGAGATCCTACCTCTAACATGAAATGAGATATCCAACTCTTTCCCCTTCCAAACCTGAGAGCCTTCCTATAGCATGAGATGTGATATCCAAGTCCTTCCCATTCCAATACTGAGACCCTTCCTATAGCTTGAGATGTGATATCCAACTCCTTCCCATTCCAATTCTGAGACCCTTCCTACAGCATGCGATGTGAATATCTCAATGATTCTAATACCAAACCAGAGACTCTTCCTATAACATGAGATGGGATATCCAACTCCTTCCCATTCCAATTCTGAGACCCTTCCTATAGCATGAGATATGATATCTCAATACTTCTAATACCAAACGTGAGATCCTTCCGATAACATGAGATGTGATATCCAAATCCTTCCCCTTCCAAACCTGAGAGCCTTCCTATAGCATGAGATGTGATATCCAAGTCCTTCCCATTCCAATACTGAGACCCTTCCTATAGCTTGAGATGTGATATCCAACTCCTTCCCATTCCAATTCTGAGACCCTTCCTACAGCATGCGATGTGAATATCTCAATGATTCTAATACCAAACCAGAGACTCTTCCTATAACATGAGATGGGATATCCAACTCCTTCCCATTCCAATTCTGAGACCCTTCCTATACTATGAGACTTGATATCTCAATGCTTCTAATACCAAACCTGAGACCCGTAATATAACATGAGATGTGATATCCAAATCCTTCCCCTTCCAAACCTTAGACCCGTCCTTTATCATGAGATGTGATATCCAACTCCTTCCCATTCCAATCCTGAGACCCTTCCGATATCATGAGATGTGATATCTCAAAGCTTCTAATATCAAACTTGAGACCCTCCCTATAGCATGAGATGTGATAACCAAGTCCTTCCCATTCCAATCCTGAGACCCTTCCTATAGCATGAGATGTGATATCTCAATGCTTCTAATACCAAACCTGAGACCCTTCCTATAACATGAGATGGGAATATCCAACTCCTTCCCATTCCAATCTTGAGACCCTTCCGATAGCAGAGATGTGATATCTCAATGCTTATACCACACCTGAGATCCTTCCTATAACATGAGATGTGATATCCAACTCCTTCCCATTCCAATCCTGAGACACTTCCTATAGCATGAGATGTGATATCTCACTGCTTATACCAAACCTGAGACCCTTCCCATAGCAGGAGATGTGATATCCAACTCCTTCCCATTCCAATCCTCAGACCCTTCCTATAGCATGAGATGTGATATCTCAAAGCTTCTAATGTCAAACTTGAGACCCTACCTATAGGATGAGATGTGATATCCAAGTCCTTCCCATTCCAATCCTGAGACACTTCCTATAGCATGAGATGTGATATCTCAATGCTTCTAATACCAAACCTGAGACTCTTCCTATAACATGAGATGGGATATCCAACTCCTTCCAATTCCAATCCTGAGACCCTTTTGATAGCAGAGATGTGATATCTCAATGTTTATACCAAACCTGAGACCCTTCCTACGGCATGAGATGTCATATTCAACTCCTTCCCATTCCAATCCTGAGACCCTTCCTATAGCATGAGATTTGATATCCAACTCCTTCCCATTCCAATCCTGAGACCCTTCCTATAGCATGAGATGTGATGTCTCAATGCTTCTAATACCAAACCTGAGATCCTTCCTATAACATGAGATGTGATATCCAACTCCTTCCATTCCAATCCTGAGACCCTTCCTATAGCATGAGATGTGATATCTCAATGCTTATACCAAACCTGAGACCCTTCCTATAGCATGAGATGTGATATCCAACTCCTTCCCATTCCAATCCTGAGACCCTTCCTATAGCCTGAGATGTGATATCCAATTCCTTCCCATTCCAATCCTGAGACCCTTCCTATAGCATGAGATGTGATATCTCAATGCTTATACCAAACCTGAGAGCCTACCTATAACATGAGATGTGATATCCAAGCGCATCCCATTCCAATCCTTAGACCCTTCCTACAGCATGCGATGTGATATCTCAATGATTCTAATACCAAACCAGAGACTCTTCCTATAACATGAGATGGGATATCCAACTCCTTCCCATTCCAATCCTGAGCCGCTTCTGATAGCAGAGATGTGATATCTCAATGCTTATACCAAACCTGAGACCCTTCCTATAACATGAGATGTGATATCCAACTCCTTCCTGTTCCAAACCTGAGACACTAACTATAGCATATGTGATATCCAACTCCTTCCCATTCCAAACATGAGACCCTTCCTATAGCAAGAAAATAATATCCAACTCCTACCCATTCCAATCCTGAGACCCTTCCTATAGCAAGAGATGTGATATCCAAATCCTTCCCATTCCAATCCTGAGACCCTTCCTATAACATGAGATGTGATATCCAACTCCTTCCCATTCCAACCTGAGACACTTCCTATAGCATGAGAAGGGATATCCAACTCCTTCCCAATCCAATCCTGAGACCCTTCCGATAGCAGAGATGTGATATCTCAATGCTTATACCAAACCTGAGACCCTTCCTATGGCATGAGATGTGATATCCAACTCCTTGCCATTCAAATCCTGAGACCCTTCCTATAGCATGAGAAGGGATATCCAACTCCTTCCCAATCCAATCCTGAGACCCTTCCGATAGCAGCGACGTGATATCTCAATGCTTCTACCAAACCTGAGACCCTTCCTTTAGCATGAGATGTGATATCCAAATCCTTCACATTCCAATCCTGAGACCCTTCCTATAGCATGAGATGTGATATCTCAATGCTTCTAATACCAAACCTGAGATCCTTCCTATAACATGAGATGTGATATCCAATTCCTTCCCATTCCAAACCTGAGACCCTTCCTATTGGATGAGATGTGATAACCAACTCCTTCCCATTTCAACCCTGAGACCCTTCCTATAGCATGAGATGTGATGTCTCAATGCTTCTAATACCAAACCTGAGATCCTTCCTATAACATGAGATGTGGTATCCAACTCCTTCCATTCCAATCCTGAGACCCGTCCTATAGCATGAGATGTGATATCTCAATGCTTATACCAAACCTGAGACCCTTCCTATAGCATGAGATGTCATATCCAACTGCTTCCCATTCCAATCCTGAGACCCTTCCTATAGCATGAGATGTGATATCTCAATGCTTCTAATACCAAACCTGAGATCCTTCCTCTAACATGAAATGTGATATCCAACACCTTCCCTTTCCAAACCTAAGAGCCTATCTATAGCATGAGATGTGATATCCAAGTCCTTCACATTCCAACCCTTAGACCCTTCCTACAGCATGCAATATGATATCTCAATGATTCTAATAACAAACCTGAGACCCGTCCTATAACATGAGATGGGATATCCAACTCCTTCCCATTCCAATCCTGAGACACTTCCGATAGCAGAGATGTGATATCTCAATGCTTATACCAAACCTGAGACCCTTCCTATAACATGAGATGTGATATCCAAATCCTTCTCGTTCCAAACCTGAGATCCTTCCTTTAGCATGAGATGTGATATCCAGCTCCTTCCCATTCCAATCCTGAGACACTTCCGATAGCATGAGATGTGATATCTCAATGCTTCTAATATCAAAACTGAGACCCTCCCTATAGCATGATATGTGATATCTAAGTCCTCCCCATTCCAATCCTGAGACACTTCCTATAGCATGAGATGTGATATCTCACTGCTTATACCACACCTGAGATCCTTCCTATAACATGAGATGTGATATCCAACTCCTTCCCATTCCAATCCTGAGACACTTCCTATAGCATGAGATGTGATATCTCACTGCTTATACCATACCTGAGACCCTTCCCATAGCAGATGTGATATCCAACTCCTTCCCATTCCAATCCTCAGACCCTTCCTATAGCATGAGATGTGATATCTCAATGCTTCTAATGTCAAACTTGAGACCCTACCTATAGCAGGAGATGTGATATCCAAGTCCTTCCCATTCCAATCCTGAGACACTTCCTATAGCATGAGATGTGATATCTCAATGCTTCTAATACCAAACCTGAGACACTTCCTATAACATGAGATGGGATATCCAACTCCTTCCAATTCCAATCCTGAGACCCTTTTGATAGCAGAGATGTGATATCTCAATGTTTATACCAAACCTGAGACCCTTCCTACGGCATGAGATGTCATATTCAACTCCTACCCATTCCAATCCTGAGACCCTTCCTATAGCATGAGATTTGATATCCAACTCCTTCCCATTCCAATCCTGAGACCCTTCCTATAGCATGAGATGTGATGTCTCAATGCTTCTAATACCAAACCTGAGATCCTTCCTATAACATGAGATGTGATATCCAACTCCTTCCATTCCAATCCTGAGACCCTTCCTATAGCATGAGATGTGATATATCAATGCTTATACCAAACCTGAGACCCTTCCTATAGCATGAGATGTGATATCCAACTCCTTCCCATTCCAATCCTGAGACCCTTCCTATAGCCTGAGATGTGATATCCAATTCCTTCCCATTCCAATCCTGAGACCCTTCCTATAGCATGAGATGTGATATCTCAATGCTTATACCAAACCTGAGAGCCTACCTATAACATGAGATGTGATATCCAAGTCCATCCCATTCCAATCCTTAGACCCTTCCTACAGCATGCGATGTGATATCTCAATGATTCTAATACCAAACCAGAGACTCTTCCTATAACATGATATGGGATATCCAACTCCTTCCCATTCCAATCCTGAGCCGCTTCCGATAGCAGAGATGTGATATCTCAATGCTTATACCAAACCTGAGACCCTTCCTATAACATGAGATGTGATATCCAACTCCTTCCCGTTCCAAACCTGAGACACTAACTATAGCATATGTGATATCCAACTCCTTCCCATTCCAAACATGAGACCCTTCCTATAGCAAGAAAGTAATATCCCACTCCTACCCATTCCAATCCTGAGACCCTTCCTATAGCAAGAGATGTGATATCCAAATCCTTCCCATTCCAATCCTGAGACCCTTCCTATAACATGAGATGTGATATCCAACTCCTTCCCATTCCAACCTGAGACACTTCCTATAGCATGAGAAGGGATATCCAACTCCTTCCCAATCCAATCCTGAGACCCTTCCGATAGCAGAGATGTGATATCTCAATGCTTATACCAAACCTGAGACCCTTCCTATGGCATGAGATGTGATATCCAACTCCTTGCCATTCAAATCCTGAGACCCTTCCTATAGCATGAGAAGGGATATCCAACTCCTTCCCAATCCAATCCTGAGACCCTTCCGATAGCAGCGACGTGATATCTCAATGCTTCTACCAAACCTGAGACCCTTCCTTTAGCATGAGATGTGATATCTCAATGCTTCTAATACCAAACCTGAGATCCTTCCTATAACATGAAATGTGATATCCAAATCCTTCACATTCCAATCCTGAGACCCTTCCTATAGCATGAGATGTGATATCTCAATGCTTCTAATACCAAACCTGAGATCCTTCCTATAACATGAAATGTGATATCCAATTCCTTCCCATTCCAAACCTGAGACCCTTCCTATTGGATGAGATGTGATATCCAACTCCTTCCCATTCCAACCCTGAGACCCTTCCTATAGCATGAGATGTGATGTCTCAATGCTTCTAATACCAAACCTGAGATCCTTCCTATAACATGAGATGTGATATCCAACTCCTTCCATTCCAATCCTGAGACCCGTCCTATAGCATGAGATGTGATATCTCAATGCTTATACCAAACCTGAGACCCTTCCTATAGCATGAGATGTGATATCCAACTGCTTCCCATTCCAATCCTGAGACCCTTCCTATAGCATGAGATGTGATATCTCAATGCTTCAAATACCAAACCTGAGATCCTTCCTCTAACATGAAATATGATATCCAACTCCTTCCCTTTCCAAACCTAAGAGCCTATCTATAGCATGAGATGTGATATCCAAGTCCTTCACATTCCAACCCTTAGACCCTTCCTACAGCATGCAATATGATATCTCAATGATTCTAATAACAAACCTGAGACCCGTCCTATAACATGAGATGGGATATCCAACTCCTTCCCATTCCAATCCTGAGACACTTCCGATAGCAGAGATGTGATATCTCAATGCTTATACCAAACCTGAGACCCTTCCTATAACATGAGATGTGATATCCAAATCCTTCTCGTTCCAAACCTGAGACCCTTCCTTTAGCATGAGATGTCATATCCAGCTCCTTCCCATTCCAATCCTGAGACACATCCGATAGCATGAGATGTGATATCTCAATGCTTCTAATATCAAAACTGAGACCCTCCCTATAGCATGATATGTGATATCTAAGTCCTTCCCATTCCAATCCTGAGACCCTCCCTATATCATGAGATGTGATATCCAACTCCTTCCCATTCCAATCCTGAGACCCTTCCTATAGCATGAGATATGATATCTCAATACTTCTAATACCAAACGTGAGATCCTTCCGATAACATGAGATGTGATATCCAAATCCTTCCCCTTCCAAACCTGAGACCCTCCCTTTAGCATGAAATGTGATATCCAACTCCTTCCTATTCCAATCCTGAGACTCTTCTGATAGCATGAGATGTGATATCTCAATGCTTCTAATACCAAACCTGAGATCCTTCCGATAGCATGAGATGTGATATCTCAATGCTTCTAATACCAAACCTGAGATCCTTCCTATAACATGAGATGTGATATCCAAATCCTTCCCCTTCCAAACCTGAGACCCTCCCTTTAGCATGAGATGTGATATCTAACTCCTTCCCATTGCATTCCTGAGACCCTTCTGATAGCATGAGATGTGATATCTCAATGCCTCTAATACCAAACCTGAGATCCTACCTCTAACATGAAATGAGATATCCAACTCTTTCCCCTTCCAAACCTGAGAGCCTTCCTATAGCATGAGATGTGATATCCAAGTCCTTCCCATTCCAATACTGAGACCCTTCCTATAGCTTGAGATGTGATATCCAACTCCTTCCCATTCCAATTCTGAGACCCTTCCTACAGCATGCGATGTGAATATCTCAATGATTCTAATACCAAACCAGAGACTCTTCCTATAACATGAGATGGGATATCCAACTCCTTCCCATTCCAATTCTGAGACCCTTCCTATACTATGAGACTTGATATCTCAATGCTTCTAATACCAAACCTGAGACCCGTAATATAACATGAGATGTGATATCCAAATCCTTCCCCTTCCAAACCTTAGACCCGTCCTTTATCATGAGATGTGATATCCAACTCCTTCCCATTCCAATCCTGAGACCCTTCCGATATCATGAGATGTGATATCTCAAAGCTTCTAATATCAAACTTGAGACCCTCCCTATAGCATGAGATGTGATAACCAAGTCCTTCCCATTCCAATCCTGAGACCCTTCCTATAGCATGAGATGTGATATCTCAATGCTTCTAATACCAAACCTGAGACCCTTCCTATAACATGAGATGGGAATATCCAACTCCTTCCCATTCCAATCTTGAGACCCTTCCGATAGCAGAGATGTGATATCTCAATGCTTATACCACACCTGAGATCCTTCCTATAACATGAGATGTGATATCCAACTCCTTCCCATTCCAATCCTGAGACACTTCCTATAGCATGAGATGTGATATCTCACTGCTTATACCAAACCTGAGACCCTTCCCATAGCAGGAGATGTGATATCCAACTCCTTGCCATTCCAATCCTCAGACCCTTCCTATAGCATGAGATGTGATATCTCAATGCTTCTAATGTCAAACTTGAGACCCTACCTATAGGATGAGATGTGATATCCAAGTCCTTCCCATTCCAATCCTGAGACACTTCCTATAGCATGAGATGTGATATCTCAATGCTTCTAATACCAAACCTGAGACTCTTCCTATAACATGAGATGGGATATCCAACTCCTTCCAATTCCAATCCTGAGACCCTTTTGATAGCAGAGATGTGATATCTCAATGTTTATACCAAACCTGAGACCCTTCCTACGGCATGAGATGTCATATTCAACTCCTTCCCATTCCAATCCTGAGACCCTTCCTATAGCATGAGATTTGATATCCAACTCCTTCCCATTCCAATCCTGAGACCCTTCCTATAGCATGAGATGTGATGTCTCAATGCTTCTAATACCAAACCTGAGATCCTTCCTATAACATGAGATGTGATATCCAACTCCTTCCATTCCAATCCTGAGACCCTTCCTATAGCATGAGATGTGATATCTCAATGCTTATACCAAACCTGAGAACCTTCCTATAGCATGAGATGTGATATCCAACTCCTTCCCATTCCAATCCTGAGACCCTTCCTATAGCCTGAGATGTGATATCCAATTCCTTCCCATTCCAATCCTGAGACCCTTCCTATAGCATGAGATGTGATATCTCAATGCTTATACCAAACCTGAGAGCCTACCTATAACATGAGATGTGATATCCAAGCGCATCCCATTCCAATCCTTAGACCCTTTCTACAGCATGCGATGTGATATCTCAATGATTCTAATACCAAACCAGAGACTCTTCCTATAACATGAGATGGGATATCCAACTCCTTCCCATTCCAATCCTGAGCCGCTTCTGATAGCAGAGATGTGATATCTCAATGCTTATACCAAACCTGAGACCCTTCCTATAACATGAGATGTGATATCCAACTCCTTCCTGTTCCAAACCTGAGACACTAACTATAGCATATGTGATATCCAACTCCTTCCCATTCCAAACATGAGACCCTTCCTATAGCAAGAAAATAATATCCAACTCCTACCCATTCCAATCCTGAGACCCTTCCTATAGCAAGAGATGTGATATCCAAATCCTTCCCATTCCAATCCTGAGACCCTTCCTATAACATGAGATGTGATATCCAACTCCTTCCCATTCCAACCTGAGACACTTCCTATAGCATGAGAAGGGATATCCAACTCCTTCCCAATCCAATCCTGAGACCCTTCCGATAGCAGAGATGTGATATCTCAATGCTTATACCAAACCTGAGACCCTTCCTATGGCATGAGATGTGATATCCAACTCCTTGCCATTCAAATCCTGAGACCCTTCCTATAGCATGAGAAGGGATATCCAACTCCTTCCCAATCCAATCCTGAGACCCTTCCGATAGCAGCGACGTGATATCTCAATGCTTCTACCAAACCTGAGACCCTTCCTTTAGCATGAGATGTGATATCTCAATGCTTCTAATACCAAACCTGAGATCCTTCCTATAACATGAAATGTGATATCCAAATCCTTCACATTCCAATCCTGAGACCCTTCCTATAGCATGAGATGTGATATCTCAATGCTTCTAATACCAAACCTGAGATCCTTCCTATAACATGAAATGTGATATCCAATTCCTTCCCATTCCAAACCTGAGACCCTTCCTATTGGATGAGATGTGATATCCAACTCCTTCCCATTCCAACCCTGAGACCCTTCCTATAGCATGAGATGTGATGTCTCAATGCTTCTAATACCAAACCTGAGATCCTTCCTATAACATGAGATGTGATATCCAACTCCTTCCATTCCAATCCTGAGACCCGTCCTATAGCATGAGATGTGATATCTCAATGCTTATACCAAACCTGAGACCCTTCCTATAGCATGAGATGTGATATCCAACTGCTTCCCATTCCAATCCTGAGACCCTTCCTATAGCATGAGATGTGATATCTCAATGCTTCAAATACCAAACCTGAGATCCTTCCTCTAACATGAAATATGATATCCAACTCCTTCCCTTTCCAAACCTAAGAGCCTATCTATAGCATGAGATGTGATATCCAAGTCCTTCACATTCCAACCCTTAGACCCTTCCTACAGCATGCAATATGATATCTCAATGATTCTAATAACAAACCTGAGACCCGTCCTATAACATGAGATGGGATATCCAACTCCTTCCCATTCCAATCCTGAGACACTTCCGATAGCAGAGATGTGATATCTCAATGCTTATACCAAACCTGAGACCCTTCCTATAACATGAGATGTGATATCCAAATCCTTCTCGTTCCAAACCTGAGACCCTTCCTTTAGCATGAGATGTCATATCCAGCTCCTTCCCATTCCAATCCTGAGACACATCCGATAGCATGAGATGTGATATCTCAATGCTTCTAATATCAAAACTGAGACCCTCCCTATAGCATGATATGTGATATCTAAGTCCTTCCCATTCCAATCCTGAGACCCTCCCTATATCATGAGATGTGATATCCAACTCCTTCCCATTCCAATCCTGAGACCCTTCCTATAGCATGAGATATGATATCTCAATACTTCTAATACCAAACGTGAGATCCTTCCGATAACATGAGATGTGATATCCAAATCCTTCCCCTTCCAAACCTGAGACCCTCCCTTTAGCATGAAATGTGATATCCAACTCCTTCCTATTCCAATCCTGAGACTCTTCTGATAGCATGAGATGTGATATCTCAATGCTTCTAATACCAAACCTGAGATCCTTCCGATAGCATGAGATGTGATATCTCAATGCTTCTAATACCAAACCTGAGATCCTTCCTATAACATGAGATGTGATATCCAAATCCTTCCCCTTCCAAACCTGAGACCCTCCCTTTAGCATGAGATGTGATATCTAACTCCTTCCCATTGCATTCCTGAGACCCTTCTGATAGCATGAGATGTGATATCTCAATGCCTCTAATACCAAACCTGAGATCCTACCTCTAACATGAAATGAGATATCCAACTCTTTCCCCTTCCAAACCTGAGAGCCTTCCTATAGCATGAGATGTGATATCCAAGTCCTTCCCATTCCAATACTGAGACCCTTCCTATAGCTTGAGATGTGATATCCAACTCCTTCCCATTCCAATTCTGAGACCCTTCCTACAGCATGCGATGTGAATATCTCAATGATTCTAATACCAAACCAGAGACTCTTCCTATAACATGAGATGGGATATCCAACTCCTTCCCATTCCAATTCTGAGACCCTTCCTATACTATGAGACTTGATATCTCAATGCTTCTAATACCAAACCTGAGACCCGTAATATAACATGAGATGTGATATCCAAATCCTTCCCCTTCCAAACCTTAGACCCGTCCTTTATCATGAGATGTGATATCCAACTCCTTCCCATTCCAATCCTGAGACCCTTCCGATATCATGAGATGTGATATCTCAAAGCTTCTAATATCAAACTTGAGACCCTCCCTATAGCATGAGATGTGATAACCAAGTCCTTCCCATTCCAATCCTGAGACCCTTCCTATAGCATGAGATGTGATATCTCAATGCTTCTAATACCAAACCTGAGACCCTTCCTATAACATGAGATGGGAATATCCAACTCCTTCCCATTCCAATCTTGAGACCCTTCCGATAGCAGAGATGTGATATCTCAATGCTTATACCACACCTGAGATCCTTCCTATAACATGAGATGTGATATCCAACTCCTTCCCATTCCAATCCTGAGACACTTCCTATAGCATGAGATGTGATATCTCACTGCTTATACCAAACCTGAGACCCTTCCCATAGCAGGAGATGTGATATCCAACTCCTTGCCATTCCAATCCTCAGACCCTTCCTATAGCATGAGATGTGATATCTCAATGCTTCTAATGTCAAACTTGAGACCCTACCTATAGGATGAGATGTGATATCCAAGTCCTTCCCATTCCAATCCTGAGACACTTCCTATAGCATGAGATGTGATATCTCAATGCTTCTAATACCAAACCTGAGACTCTTCCTATAACATGAGATGGGATATCCAACTCCTTCCAATTCCAATCCTGAGACCCTTTTGATAGCAGAGATGTGATATCTCAATGTTTATACCAAACCTGAGACCCTTCCTACGGCATGAGATGTCATATTCAACTCCTTCCCATTCCAATCCTGAGACCCTTCCTATAGCATGAGATTTGATATCCAACTCCTTCCCATTCCAATCCTGAGACCCTTCCTATAGCATGAGATGTGATGTCTCAATGCTTCTAATACCAAACCTGAGATCCTTCCTATAACATGAGATGTGATATCCAACTCCTTCCATTCCAATCCTGAGACCCTTCCTATAGCATGAGATGTGATATCTCAATGCTTATACCAAACCTGAGAACCTTCCTATAGCATGAGATGTGATATCCAACTCCTTCCCATTCCAATCCTGAGACCCTTCCTATAGCCTGAGATGTGATATCCAATTCCTTCCCATTCCAATCCTGAGACCCTTCCTATAGCATGAGATGTGATATCTCAATGCTTATACCAAACCTGAGAGCCTACCTATAACATGAGATGTGATATCCAAGCGCATCCCATTCCAATCCTTAGACCCTTTCTACAGCATGCGATGTGATATCTCAATGATTCTAATACCAAACCAGAGACTCTTCCTATAACATGAGATGGGATATCCAACTCCTTCCCATTCCAATCCTGAGCCGCTTCTGATAGCAGAGATGTGATATCTCAATGCTTATACCAAACCTGAGACCCTTCCTATAACATGAGATGTGATATCCAACTCCTTCCTGTTCCAAACCTGAGACACTAACTATAGCATATGTGATATCCAACTCCTTCCCATTCCAAACATGAGACCCTTCCTATAGCAAGAAAATAATATCCAACTCCTACCCATTCCAATCCTGAGACCCTTCCTATAGCAAGAGATGTGATATCCAAATCCTTCCCATTCCAATCCTGAGACCCTTCCTATAACATGAGATGTGATATCCAACTCCTTCCCATTCCAACCTGAGACACTTCCTATAGCATGAGAAGGGATATCCAACTCCTTCCCAATCCAATCCTGAGACCCTTCCGATAGCAGAGATGTGATATCTCAATGCTTATACCAAACCTGAGACCCTTCCTATGGCATGAGATGTGATATCCAACTCCTTGCCATTCAAATCCTGAGACCCTTCCTATAGCATGAGAAGGGATATCCAACTCCTTCCCAATCCAATCCTGAGACCCTTCCGATAGCAGCGACGTGATATCTCAATGCTTCTACCAAACCTGAGACCCTTCCTTTAGCATGAGATGTGATATCCAAATCCTTCACATTCCAATCCTGAGACCCTTCCTATAGCATGAGATGTGATATCTCAATGCTTCTAATACCAAACCTGAGATCCTTCCTATAACATGAGATGTGATATCCAATTCCTTCCCATTCCAAACCTGAGACCCTTCCTATTGGATGAGATGTGATAACCAACTCCTTCCCATTCCAACCCTGAGACCCTTCCTATAGCATGAGATGTGATGTCTCAATGCTTCTAATACCAAACCTGAGATCCTTCCTATAACATGAGATGTGGTATCCAACTCCTTCCATTCCAATCCTGAGACCCGTCCTATAGCATGAGATGTGATATCTCAATGCTTATACCAAACCTGAGACCCTTCCTATAGCATGAGATGTCATATCCAACTGCTTCCCATTCCAATCCTGAGACCCTTCCTATAGCATGAGATGTGATATCTCAATGCTTCTAATACCAAACCTGAGATCCTTCCTCTAACATGAAATGTGATATCCAACACCTTCCCTTTCCAAACCTAAGAGCCTATCTATAGCATGAGATGTGATATCCAAGTCCTTCACATTCCAACCCTTAGACCCTTCCTACAGCATGCAATATGATATCTCAATGATTCTAATAACAAACCTGAGACCCGTCCTATAACATGAGATGGGATATCCAACTCCTTCCCATTCCAATCCTGAGACACTTCCGATAGCAGAGATGTGATATCTCAATGCTTATACCAAACCTGAGACCCTTCCTATAACATGAGATGTGATATCCAAATCCTTCTCGTTCCAAACCTGAGACCCTTCCTTTAGCATGAGATGTGATATCCAGCTCCTTCCCATTCCAATCCTGAGACACTTCCGATAGCATGAGATGTGATATCTCAATGCTTCTAATATCAAAACTGAGACCCTCCCTATAGCATGATATGTGATATCTAAGTCCTTCCCATTCCAATCCTGAGACCCTCCCTATAGCATGAGATGTGATATCCAACTCCTTCCCATTCCAATCCTGAGACCCTTCCTATAGCATGAGATATGATATCTCAATACTTCTAATACCAAACGTGAGATCCTTCCGATAACATGAGATATGATATCCAAATCCTTCCCCTTCCAAACCTGAGACCCTCCCTTTAGCATGAAATGTGATATCCAACTCCTTCCTATTCCAATCCTGAGACTCTTCTGATAGCATGAGATGTGATATCTCAATGCTTCTAATACCAAACCTGAGATCCTTCTGATAGCATGAGATGTGATATCTCAATGCCTCTAATACCAAACCTGAGATCCTACCTCTAACATGAAATGAGATATCCAACTCTTTCCCCTTCCAAACCTGAGAGCCTTCCTATAGCATGAGATGTGATATCCAAGTCCTTCCCATTCCAATACTGAGACCCTTCCTATAGCTTGAGATGTGATATCCAACTCCTTCCCATTCCAATTCTGAGACCCTTCCTATAGCATGAGATGTGATATCTCAATGCTTATACCAAACCTGAGAGCCTACCTATAGCATGAGATGTGATATCCAAGTCCATCCCATTCCAATCCTTAGACCCTTCCTACAGCATGCGATGTGAATATCTCAATGATTCTAATACCAAACCAGAGACTCTTCCTATAACATGAGATGGGATATCCAACTCCTTCCCATTCCAATTCTGAGACCCTTCCTATACTATGAGACTTGATATCTCAATGCTTCTAATACCAAACCTGAGACCCATAATATAACATGAGATGTGATATCCAAATCCTTCCCCTTCCAAACCTTAGACCCTTCCTTTATCATGAGATGTGATATCCAACTCCTTCCCATTCCAATCCTGAGACCCTTCCGATATCATGAGATGTGATATCTCAAAGCTTCTAATATCAAACTTGAGACCCTCCCTATAGCATGAGATGTGATATCCAAGTCCTTCCCATTCCAATCCTGAGACCCTTCCTATAGCATGAGATGTGATATCTCAATGCTTCTAATACCAAACCTGAGACCCTTCCTATAACATGAGATGGGAATATCCAACTCCTTCCCATTCCAATCTTGAGACCCTTCCGATAGCAGAGATGTGATATCTCAATGCTTATACCACACCTGAGATCCTTCCTATAACATGAGATGTGATATCCAACTCCTTCCCATTCCAATCCTGAGACACTTCCTATAGCATGAGATGTGATATCTCACTGCTTATACCAAACCTGAGACCCTTCCCATAGCAGGAGATGTGATATCCAACTCCTTCCCATTCCAATCCTCAGACCCTTCCTATAGCATGAGATGTGATATCTCAATGCTTCTAATGTCAAACTTGAGACCCTACATATAGCATGAGATGTGATATCCAAGTCCTTCCCATTCCAATCCTGAGACACTTCCTATAGCATGAGATGTGATATCTCAATGCTTCTAATACCAAACCTGAGACTCTTCCTATAACATGAGATGGGATATCCAACTCCTTCCAATTCCAATCCTGAGACCCTTTTGATAGCAGAGATGTGATATCTCAATGTTTATACCAAACCTGAGACCCTTCCTACGGCATGAGATGTCATATTCAACTCCTTCCCATTCCAATCCTGAGACCCTTCCTATAGCATGAGATTTGATATCCAACTCCTTCCCATTCCAATCCTGAGACCCTTCCTATAGCATGAGTTGTGATGTCTCAATGCTTCTAATACCAAACCTGAGATCCTTCCTATAACATGAGATGTGATATCCAACTCCTTCCATTCCAATCCTGAGATCCTTCCTATAGAATGAGATGTGATATATCAATGCTTATACCAAACCTGAGACCCTTCCTATAGCATGAGATGTGATATCCAACTCCTTCCCATTCCAATCCTGAGACCCTTCCTATAACATGAGATGTGATATCCAACTTCTTCCCATTCCAACCTGAGACACTTCCTATAGCATGGGAAGGGATATCCAACTCCTTCCCAATCCAAACCTGAGACCCTTCCTATGGCATGAGATGTGATATCCAACTCCTTGCCATTCAAATCCTGAGACCCTTCCTATAGCATGAGAAGGGATATCCAACTCCTTCCCAATCCAATCCTGAGACCCTTCCGATAGCAGCGACGTGATATCTCAATGCTTCTACCAAACCTGAGATCCTTCCTATAACATGAGATGTGATATCCAATTCCTTCCCATTCCAAACCTGAGACCCTTCCTATTGGATGAGATGTGATATCCAACTCCTTCCCATTCCAACCCTGAGACCCTTCCTATAGCATGAGATGTGATGTCTCAATGCTTCTAATACCAAACCTGAGATCCTTCCTATAACATGAGATGTGATATCCAACTCCTTCCATTCCAATCCTGAGACCCGTCCTATAGCATGAGATGTGATATCTCAATGCTTATACCAAACCTGAGACCCTTCCTATAGCATGAGATGTGATATCCAACTGCTTCCCATTCCAATCCTGAGACCCTTCCTATAGCATGAGATGTGATATCTCAATGCTTCTAATACCAAACCTAAGAGCCTATCTATAGCATGAGATGTGATATCCAAGTCCTTCACATTCCAACCCTTAGACCCTTCCTACAGCATGCAATATGATATCTCAATGATTCTAATAACAAACCTGAGACCCGTCCTATAACATGAGATGGGATATCCAACTCCTTCCCATTCCAATCCTGAAACACTTCCGATAGCAGAGATGTGATATCTCAATGCTTATACCAAACCTGAGACCCTTCCTATAACATGAGATGTGATATCCAAATCCTTCTCGTTCCAAACCTGAGACCCTTCCTTTAGCATGAGATGTGATATCCAGCTCCTTCCCATTCCAATCCTGAGACACTTCCGATAGCATGAGATGTGATATCTCAATGCTTCTAATATCAAAACTGAGACCCTCCCTATAGCATGATATGTGATATCTAAGTCCTTCCCATTCCAATCCTGAGACCCTCCCTATATCATGAGATGTGATATCCAACTCCTTCCCATTCCAATCCTGAGACCCTTCCTATAGCATGAGATATGATATCTCAATACTTCTAATACCAAACGTGAGATCCTTCCGATAACATGAGATGTGATATCCAAATCCTTCCCCTTCCAAACCTGAGACCCTCCCTTTAGCATGAAATGTGATATCCAACTCCTTCCTATTCCAATCCTGAGACTCTTCTGATAGCATGAGATGTGATATCTCAATGCTTCTAATACCAAACCTGAGATCCTTCCGATAGCGAGATGTGATATCTCAATGCTTCTAATACCAAACCTGAGATCCTTCCTATAACATGAGATGTGATATCCAAATCCTTCCCCTTCCAAACCTGAGACCCTCCCTTTAGCATGAGATGTGATATCTAACTCCTTCCCATTCCATTCCTGAGACCCTTCTGATAGCATGAGATGTGATATCTCAATGCCTCTAATACCAAACCTGAGATCCTACCTCTAACATGAAATGAGATATCCAACTCTTTCCCCTTCCAAACCTGAGAGCCTTCCTATAGCATGAGATGTGATATCCAAGTCCTTCCCATTCCAATACTGAGACCCTTCCTATAGCTTGAGATGTGATATCCAACTCCTTCCCATTCCAATTCTGAGACCCTTCCTATAGCATGAGATGTGATATCTCAATGCTTATACCAAACCTGAGAGCCTACCTATAGCATGAGATGTGATATCCAAGTCCATCCCATTCCAATCCTTAGACCCTTCCTACAGCATGCGATGTGAATATCTCAATGATTCTAATACCAAACCAGAGACTCTTCCTATAACATATGGGATATCCAACTCCTTCCCATTCCAATTCTGAGACCCTTCCTATACTATGAGACTTGATATCTCAATGCTTCTAATACCAAACCTGAGACCCGTAATATAACATGAGATGTGATATCCAAATCCTTCCCCTTCCAAACCTTAGACCCATCCTTTATCATGAGATGTGATATCCAACTCCTTCCCATTCCAATCCTGAGACCCTTCCGATATCATGAGATGTGATATCTCAAAGCTTCTAATATCAAACTTGAGACCCTCCCTATAGCATGAGATGTGATATCCAAGTCCTTCCCATTCCAATCCTGAGACCCTTCCTATAGCATGAGATGTGATATCTCAATGCTTCTAATACCAAACCTGAGACCCTTCCTATAACATGAGATGGGAATATCCAACTCCTTCCCATTCCAATCTTGAGACCCTTCCGATAGCAGAGATGTGATATCTCAATGCTTATACCACACCTGAGATCCTTCCTATAACATGAGATGTGATATCCAACTCCTTCCCATTCCAATCCTGAGACACTTCCTATAGCATGAGATGTGATATCTCACTGCTTATACCAAACCTGAGACCCTTCCCATAGCAGGAGATGTGATATCCAACTCCTTCCCATCCCAATCCTCAGACCCTTCCTATAGCATGAGATGTGATATCTCAATGCTTCTAATGTCAAACTTGAGACCCTACCTATAGCATGAGATGTGATATCCAAGTCCTTCCCATTCCAATCCTGAGACACTTCCTATAGCATGAGATGTGATATCTCAATGCTTCTAATACCAAACCTGAGACTCTTCCTATAACATGAGATGGGATATCCAACTCCTTCCAATTCCAATCCTGAGACCCTTTTGATAGCAGAGATGTGATATCTCAATGTTTATACCAAACCTGAGACCCTTCCTACGGCATGAGATGTCATATTCAACTCCTTCCCATTCCAATCCTGAGACCCTTCCTATAGCATGAGATTTGATATCCAACTCCTTCCCATTCCAATCCTGAGACCCTTCCTATAGCATGAGATGTGATGTCTCAATGCTTCTAATACCAAACCTGAGATCCTTCCTATAACATGAGATGTGATATCCAACTCCATCCATTCCAATCCTGAGACCCTTCCTATAGCATGAGATGTGATATCTCAATGCTTATACCAAACCTGAGACCCTTTGTTAAGACGGATTTCTGAACTCTGTCCTGGTGGCGCAGAGGTTCAGAAGGCCAACCTAATTACTTGGAACAGGGTAACCTCTGGACAAGCCAGACCAATCAAGGTAGCGATCGCGGCGGTCAAGACTAGGTCTCAAGAGGGGTGAGGGTGACTGAAAGCCCGCAATGAGCACACAAAGCAAGAGCGCTTACAAACTACTCCAAACAGTTGTTTATATCAAAAATAGATACACATTTATTATAAGGCCTTGAAACTAATAACTACAGTAAAAGCAGCAATATACAACGATATTAAACCAACACATACACTATCCACCCAATATATATACAGAATACACAGTTTCACAGCATTAGCAGCACGAAATATGTTATCCACCTGCAGGGGAAGGAAAACAGGCAGTGCGAACCAATGCGAGTGATATGTCCGCCTTCTGAGGCCCCTAACTGGATGGTAGTCCAATCCCTACGAAGAGTGGAGCCTAGCGCTCAAAAGTACCTGCACACGCCGGTGCCAATGGGCAGAAGGTGAAGCTCTTCGGAGGACGTTGAACAGCTCTGTAGGGAGCTCTAATGAAGGAGAACACGGTCCGCGACTCTAGCGCAGCCTCCACTGTGAGGCAGAAGCAGGGCGCGAGTACGGACAAGGGGTGCTGTATTCACAGCGGGGAAAAGCAAGGGGCACTGCAGGAGGGCGACCAGATCCTAGCTAATCTACTCACCGGTCCCCGAAGCAAGCAGGCCCGAGCTCCTCCTCGATAGATGCAGCTTCTGGCAGGTTCTGAAGAGCAGGGAACGTCTCGTCGTCGTGCAGAGTAAAAAGACGTCCCGATCGAAGAAACAAGCACAGTTTTGTCGCCACAGCAGGGCAACGGAACGGCCGGGTGTATTCAAGCCAAACGAGCACTGCTCACCTCTAGCTTAGGGATGCTAAGCAAACGAAGCGTGTGAGCGTGCCCCGGACTCAGAATACCACCCAACCTGTCGGCGATTACAGAGCAGGACTCCTTAGTAAGCTGGTCAGTCAACTGGATGGCCCAGAGACACTTCCGAAGGCTTACAGCAGGAGTTGATGAAGGTGCCGGGAATAGCTGGTCCTGCTATTCCAATAGGTCGAAGCGCCAGTACAGGCCTTCTTGTTCGATCTTAGGTGGAAAGGGCTTCACCGGACGACAGCAATGAGGAGCAGAAGTTCTTCAGGGGGTCACCAGTGATTCCTCGGTCCAGCCTCGTGTTCGCAGGATACTTGGCTCCTGTATCCCTGGGTTCGTAAGAACTCAGGAGATCGACCTGGTAGTGGTGTTTCCAGCTCCCTCTTATCCACGGTTCCCTTCGCGCCAAAACGGAGGGGAGCCAATGGGAGATCCGCTCATCAACACACATACCATACGTGGACCAATCACGGACCACAGTGGTCCCAGGCATTCACACCACCCTAGACTCTCTGGCACCCAGGATGTGTATTGGGACCAGACAGCCCAGCCCACATCCTGGGGGCACTCAAACGACATGTAGAAGCCCGCGAAAGCAACCGTGTTTCGCGGGAAACTACATGCCCAAATAAGGAAGGCCCCGGGTCGCCTGACCCGGGGGAAGGTAAAGGGAGCAAGACGGACAGTGGACGAGACAAAGGAGCCTCGTGGTCCGGCCATTTTGGGTAGCCGGGCCACCCTTTTGTGTTCGCGGCAAAAAGGTGCTCAGAACGGCAAAAGGAGCTCAAAATAAACCAAATGATCGCTGCCACCAGCCCAGTCCCTGAATGACTTGCACCGATCCAAAAACCATCCTATAAGAGTGTCTAGGGTCTGTAGAAGGCTAGAGACCCAAGAGAGCTGTAACTTAGCTTACAGTGCCCTCTTGTGTCGTGTTGCACTAAAATGGCGACACGATAAAAGAAACTACGGGAAACAGCGTTCCCCGGTACTGACTGTCTTAAGGGCATGTCAGTTTCCCCGTAAGAAAGGAGCGAAAGCCCAGAGGAGTACAGCAGAAGGCTGCACTTCTCTGGCAAAGTCAAGAAAACAGGTTGAAAACAATAGCAAAAAGTTTAGGGGTTGCCACATGGAAGGAAAGTTCCCTACAATAACGAAATCTTTCCTAACACTCGCCCCTCCCAGACTATGGACAGGGGGAACTAATCCACCCCTGGATGAGTCTCTTGTTCAGGTCGGTAAAACATTCTGGACAACCCATCAGCATTGCTATGTTGGACACCTGGCCTATGCTCAATAGTGAAGTCGAAGCCTTGTAGACTTATGGACCACCTAAGCAACTTTGGATTCTCCCCCTTCATGTTCATTAGCCACTTTAACGGCTTATGGTCAGTCTGCACAGTGAAGTGGGTCCCATAGAGGTAGGGCCGCAGCTTCCTTAGGGCCCACACAACAGAGAAACATTCTTTCTCTACCGTGGACCATCTGAGCTCTCTGTCCTTAAGCTGGCGACTAATAAAACCGATAGGGTGTTCCTTACCCTTCTCATCTACTTGTGATAGTACAGCTCCTATCCCAGTGTCAGAGGCATCCGTCTGCACGATAAAAGGTCTTTGATAATCAGGGGCCCTGAGCACAGGGGCCTGGCACAAGGAGTCTTTCAAGCCATTGAAGGCCTTCTCACACTCGTCAGTCCAAGTTACCTTCTTGGGTTTCTTCGGAGTTGTGAGGGCAGTCAGAGGAGCAGCTATGGTGCCATAGTCTGCTACAAAAGTGCGGTAATAACCCGTGAGTCCTAAAAAGGCTCTCACTTGGGTTTGCGTAGTGGGGGTAGGCCAGTCTTGTACTGCTTGTACCTTACTGGATAGAGGCTGTCTCCTCCCTCCAACTACTTCATGTCCAAGGTAAACCACTGAGCCTTGTCCATTTTGGTGAGGGGCCACTCGGACACCCTCAAAAGAGCTAACTGAAGGACTGCTTGGGAACAGGTCGGGGAGAGGTTCAGACTCCTCTTCCTCAACATCTGAAGCCAGGAGCAGTGCTACGATTTCGACGCTTGGGCCGAAAGCCTTCAGCCTATTCACGGGAAGCACTTTTGGAGCCTGTCCAGGCCTTCCAAGGTCCACTGAATAGTTAACCTCACCCAGGGGCTCCACCACTGGGTAAGGGCCTGACCATTTGTCCTGTAAAGCTCGAGGCCTTATGAGATTCATGATCAGGACTTGCTGACCAAGTGTAAAGTTGATGAGGGAAGCTTTCTGGTCGTACCAAGGTTTCACCAGCGCTTGCCCTGCCTTCAATTTATCACTAGTCAAGCCTATCAGAAGTACCATCCGTTTTCTGAGCCCTAGCACATAATCAACTACATTGGTAGTAACAGGGGGAGTGGGCATCTCCCATCCCTCTTTGATGATGGCTAAGGGTCCCCGTACGGGATGACCGAACAGAAGTTCGAAGGGGCTGAAGCCAACACCCTCCTGTGGTACCTCTCGGTAGGTAAACAGTAAGCATGAAACAAGAAGATCCCATTTTCTTCTCTGAGGCTCCTCCAGAGCCCCAATCATGCTCGTTAACGTCCTGTTGAAATGCCCCCCCAGACCATCGGTCTGGGGGCGGTATGCAGAAGAGAACCTGTAGGTGACCCCACATTCTTTCCACATAGCCTGCCTATACTTCGACATAAAGTTGCTGCCATGATCCGACACAACTTCTTTAGGGAAGCCAACCCTAGTAAACATGCCGAGTAAAGCTTCTGCAACTGGCTTGGCAGTTACAGTTGTAAATGGGACGGCCTCAGGATACCTGGTTGCATGGTCGACCAGCACCAGGATAAACCTATTGCCTGAGGATGTTTGCGGGTCAAGGGGACCAACGATGTCGATCCCTACCCTTTCAAATGGTACCCCCACAACTGGGAGCGGTACCAACGGAGCTTGGATTGTCGCGCCAACCTTACCAGACAACTGGCAGGCGGCACAACTCCTGCAGTGACTTTCTACTTGCACCCCCATCTTGGGCCAGTAGAAGTGCATGGATAACCTTTGCTTGGTCCTCCTCATACCAAGGTGACCAGCAAGGTGAACGACATGCGCCAACTGCAGGAGGAAGGGCCTAACAGCAAGGGAAACCACCAACCTCCTATGGTCTCCTTCTGTAGACTCTGTGGGCTCACTGTACAGGAGTCCACCTTCCCAATAAATCCGATGCTTCCCAGGAGGTTCACCCTCAAGCTGGGAGCAGGCCTGTCTCCTTAGGCCTTCCAGAGATGGGCACTCACGTTGGCCCTTACTGAAGTCGTCCCTATCAGGACCTCCTTCAACTAACAAGTCTTTTAGTTCAGGATGGTCGTTGGGGTCGAACACTTCAGGCATCGCCACCTCCTCGTCAGGCTCGGGCGATTGACCAACTCCCTCCACCGCAGTGGTAGGCGAGCTCGGGGGAATATTCTCTTTCCCCCGTCGGGACTTGTTGACTCCTTTCGCCTTGGGTTTCCCCTTCGGCTGGGGCGGCGTATTGGACTTGGCCAATGCTGCCCGTGCTTGAGACCGTGTGTAGGGTCTTTCGGCAGTGTCTCCTACGAGCCCTAGAGCTCTGAGATCATTGCCCAACAAGACCTTTCCCGGGACGTTTCTCTGAATGCTCACTGGAATCCTAACTGCTGTACCATTTAAAGTTAGATTAACAGGGATCACGGGAAACATACGGAGGGGGCCGTCAGCCAACTTAGTGGGCATCAGAGTAGCTCTGGCAACTTCCTCTGAGTCTACCAAGGTAGAATCCACTACAGTTCGACTGCACCCACTATCCCTAAGAGCTGGAGTATCCACTCCATTGATCAGCACACTGTCTTTAAAGTAGTGCTTGGTATTATCCGGAATCCTAGCATACGCCTCTGCGACTTTAGGCTCCCAGGAACCCAGGGACACTAAAACTACCTCAGCCTCTATTCCGCTGGGAAATGAGTCTGAGGAGAAGGATGCTCCTGTAATCTCTTCTTCCTCGTAGGAGGAGAAGGCCAGATTAGCGGAGTGGACCCCCAAAGGTCTAACCTTACAACGGGGATCCCCCTTCACATGGTCAGTTGCTCCACAAGAAAAACAAGCCCCATTGGGTCTGTTTACGTAGGGAGGCTTATTATAACCAGAGTTCTGTTTCGGAGGCGAACCTCCACTACCCTGTGAGTTCTCGGATGGCTTACCCTTATTTTTCTTTTTGTGGCCCTTATGGGAAGAAGATTTAGCAGATTCCCCACCCTCCACATCTTTGGACTTTTTCCCTTCCTCCTGCTTACCAGGATGAGTTTTGTCCTTATGGGACACTCGATGTGACACCCATAAATCTGCTGCAATGGCCAGCTTCTTAGGATCTATCTCCTTCGAATCGGCCAAATGCTGCTTAAGCTCCGGGGAAGAAGAAGCAAAAATGTGTTCCAGCATGACCAGATTGATCATGCCTTCGAAGGTAGAAACCTTATAACCTTCAACCCAGCCAGTCAAGTTTTTCAGGGACTCAGCTACATACGACACCCAAGTACCACCTTCCTTTTTCTTATACTCTCTAAACCTTTTCAAATATTGGGTCGGAGTCTTCCCAAACTTTAAAATGAGAGTCTGCTTCAACATTGCAAAATCAGCGCGCTCAGCCTTCGACATTTCCATAATGGCACTGCAACCAGAATGGGGCAGTCTGCTGAGTAACCATGCAATCTTATCCGCATTATCAACCTCTTGAACCTCGCATGCATACTCAAACGCATTTAACCAGTCCATAATGTCATTTCGTTCCTCATACACACTGAGCAGATCTTTTGGAAACCGTGGATGAGAGGAAGCCCCAGAACCATGTCCAGGACCCTTGGACCCATTTGCGAACTGAAGCTTGGCCAGTTCCAACTGGTGATCCCTGTCTTTTTGTTTTTCTGCCTGGTCGATTTTCAGTTTGGCTATGCTGAATTCAAGCTCCTGCTGCCTAAACCGCAGCTCTTGCTTCTTGAATTCAAGCATAGCCTCCCCATCAACACTGGCCGAGGAAACGTTAGACATTACATCCTCCCTGTCCTCGTGGTCGTGATGGATCAGTGCAGCGGCAGAACCGTCGGTTCTGCCAGTGAGAGCAGCCCCACCACCTTCTGCACTGTCCTCGGAAGTTATAGCGTCAAGCTGCGCTTCTTGCCACGCCACGATTCTCTGGATCATTTCCAATTTAGTGCCTTGAGAGGAAACCCCTCTCTCCGCACACATCTTCTTCAATGTTTCAGATTTCGAAGCATTTAAGGTTAATAAAGTATTCGTTTCCATACTGTCGATAGGACTATGGCCTTTTTAACGTTATATTCAATACTTTACTGCGTGTCCTGGTTGGAATAACCTGAAAACGCCTTAGCTCGTGCGCAACACTGGATACCTTCAGTCGTATCCCACCGCTGTACACCAATTTGTTAAGACGGATTTCTGAACTCTGTCCTGGTGGCGCAGAGGTTCAGAAGGCCAACCTAATTACTTGGAACAGGGTAACCTCTGGACAAGCCAGACCAATCAAGGTAGCGATCGCGGCGGTCAAGACTAGGTCTCAAGAGGGGTGAGGGTGACTGAAAGCCCGCAATGAGCACACAAAGCAAGAGCGCTTACAAACTACTCCAAACAGTTGTTTATATCAAAAATAGATACACATTTATTATAAGGCCTTGAAACTAATAACTACAGTAAAAGCAGCAATATACAACGATATTAAACCAACACATACACTATCCACCCAATATATATACAGAATACACAGTTTCACAGCATTAGCAGCACGAAATATGTTATCCACCTGCAGGGGAAGGAAAACAGGCAGTGCGAACCAATGCGAGTGATATGTCCGCCTTCTGAGGCCCCTAACTGGATGGTAGTCCAATCCCTACGAAGAGTGGAGCCTAGCGCTCAAAAGTACCTGCACACGCCGGTGCCAATGGGCAGAAGGTGAAGCTCTTCGGAGGACGTTGAACAGCTCTGTAGGGAGCTCTAATGAAGGAGAACACGGTCCGCGACTCTAGCGCAGCCTCCACTGTGAGGCAGAAGCAGGGCGCGAGTACGGACAAGGGGTGCTGTATTCACAGCGGGGAAAAGCAAGGGGCACTGCAGGAGGGCGACCAGATCCTAGCTAATCTACTCACCGGTCCCCGAAGCAAGCAGGCCCGAGCTCCTCCTCGATAGATGCAGCTTCTGGCAGGTTCTGAAGAGCAGGGAACGTCTCGTCGTCGTGCAGAGTAAAAAGACGTCCCGATCGAAGAAACAAGCACAGTTTTGTCGCCACAGCAGGGCAACGGAACGGCCGGGTGTATTCAAGCCAAACGAGCACTGCTCACCTCTAGCTTAGGGATGCTAAGCAAACGAAGCGTGTGAGCGTGCCCCGGACTCAGAATACCACCCAACCTGTCGGCGATTACAGAGCAGGACTCCTTAGTAAGCTGGTCAGTCAACTGGATGGCCCAGAGACACTTCCGAAGGCTTACAGCAGGAGTTGATGAAGGTGCCGGGAATAGCTGGTCCTGCTATTCCAATAGGTCGAAGCGCCAGTACAGGCCTTCTTGTTCGATCTTAGGTGGAAAGGGCTTCACCGGACGACAGCAATGAGGAGCAGAAGTTCTTCAGGGGGTCACCAGTGATTCCTCGGTCCAGCCTCGTGTTCGCAGGATACTTGGCTCCTGTATCCCTGGGTTCGTAAGAACTCAGGAGATCGACCTGGTAGTGGTGTTTCCAGCTCCCTCTTATCCACGGTTCCCTTCGCGCCAAAACGGAGGGGAGCCAATGGGAGATCCGCTCATCAACACACATACCATACGTGGACCAATCACGGACCACAGTGGTCCCAGGCATTCACACCACCCTAGACTCTCTGGCACCCAGGATGTGTATTGGGACCAGACAGCCCAGCCCACATCCTGGGGGCACTCAAACGACATGTAGAAGCCCGCGAAAGCAACCGTGTTTCGCGGGAAACTACATGCCCAAATAAGGAAGGCCCCGGGTCGCCTGACCCGGGGGAAGGTAAAGGGAGCAAGACGGACAGTGGACGAGACAAAGGAGCCTCGTGGTCCGGCCATTTTGGGTAGCCGGGCCACCCTTTTGTGTTCGCGGCAAAAAGGTGCTCAGAACGGCAAAAGGAGCTCAAAATAAACCAAATGATCGCTGCCACCAGCCCAGTCCCTGAATGACTTGCACCGATCCAAAAACCATCCTATAAGAGTGTCTAGGGTCTGTAGAAGGCTAGAGACCCAAGAGAGCTGTAACTTAGCTTACAGTGCCCTCTTGTGTCGTGTTGCACTAAAATGGCGACACGATAAAAGAAACTACGGGAAACAGCGTTCCCCGGTACTGACTGTCTTAAGGGCATGTCAGTTTCCCCGTAAGAAAGGAGCGAAAGCCCAGAGGAGTACAGCAGAAGGCTGCACTTCTCTGGCAAAGTCAAGAAAACAGGTTGAAAACAATAGCAAAAAGTTTAGGGGTTGCCACATGGAAGGAAAGTTCCCTACAATAACGAAATCTTTCCTAACACCCTTCCTATAGCATGAGATGTGATATCCAACTCCTTCCCATTCCAATCCTGAGACCCTTCCTATAGCCTGAGATGTGATATCCAATTCCTTCCCATTCCAATCCTGAGACCCTTCCTATAGCATGAGATGTGATATCTCAATGCTTATACCAAACCTGAGAGCCTACCTATAACATGAGATGTGATATCCAAGTCCATCCCATTCCAATCCTTAGACCCTTCCTACAGCATGCGATGTGATATCTCAATGATTCTAATACCAAACCAGAGACTCTTCCTATAACATGAGATGGGATATCCAACTCCTTCCCATTCCAATCCTGAGCCGCTTCCGATAGCAGAGATGTGATATCTCAATGCTTATACCAAACCTGAGACCCTTCCTATAACATGAGATGTGATATCCAACTCCTTCCCGTTCCAAACCTGAGACACTAACTATAGCATATGTGATATCCAACTCCTTCCCATTCCAAACATGAGACCCTTCCTATAGCAAGAAAGTAATATCCAACTCCTACCCATTCCAATCCTGAGACCCTTCCTATAGCAAGAGATGTGATATCCAAATCCTTCCCATTCCAATCCTGAGACCCTTCCTATAACATGAGATGTGATATCCAACTCCTTCCCATTCCAACCTGAGAAACTTCCTATAGCATGAGAAGGGATATCCAACTCCTTTCCAATCCAATCCTGAGACCCTTCCGATAGCAGAGATGTGATATCTCAATGCTTATACCAAACCTGGGACCCTTCCTATGGCATGAGATGTGATATCCAACTCCTTGCCATTCAAATCCTGAGACCCTTCCTATAGCATGAGAAGGGATATCCAACTCCTTCCCAATCCAATCCTGAGACCCTTCCGATAGCAGCGACGTGATATCTCAATGCTTCTACCAAACCTGAGACCCTTCCTTTAGCATGAGATGTGATATCCAAATCCTTCACATTCCAATCCTGAGACCCTTCCTATAGCATGAGATGTGATATCTCAATGCTTCTAATACCAAACCTGAGATCCTTCCTATAACATGAGATGTGATATCCAATTCCTTCCCATTCCAAACCTGAGACCCTTCCTATTGGATGAGATGTGATATCCAACTCCTTCCTATTCCAACCCTGACACCCTTCCTATAGCATGAGATGTGATGTCTCAATGCTTCTAATACCAAACCTGAGATCCTTCCTATAACATGAGATGTGATATCCAACTCCTTCCATTCCAATCCTGAGACCCGTCCTATAGCATGAGATGTGATATCTCAATGCTTATACCAAACCTGAGACCCTTCCTATAGCATGAGATGTGATATCTCAATGCTTCTAATACCAAACCTGAGATCCTTCCTCTAACATGAAATGTGATATCCAACTCCTTCCCTTTCCAAACCTAAGAGCCTATCTATAGCATGAGATGTGATATCCAAGTCCATCACATTCCAACCTTTAGACCCTTCCTACAGCATGCAATATGATATCTCAATGATTCTAATAACAAACCTGAGACCCGTCCTATAACATGAGATGGGATATCCAACTCCTTCCCATTCCAATCCTGAGACACTTCCGATAGCAGAGATGTGATATCTCAATGCTTATACCAAACCTGAGACCCTTCCTATAACATGAGATGTGATATCCAAATCCTTCTCGTTCCAAACCTGAGACCCTTCCTTTAGCATGAGATGTGATATCCAGCTCCTTCCCATTCCAATCCTGAGACACTTCCGATAGCATGAGATGTGATATCTCAATGCTTCTAATATCAAAACTGAGACCCTCCCTATAGCATGATATGTGATATCTAAGTCCTTCCCATTCCAATCCTGAGACCCTCCCTATAGCATGAGATGTGATATCCAACTCCTTCCCATTCCAATCCTGAGACCCTTCCTATAGCATGAGATATGATATCTCAATACTTCTAATACCAAACGTGAGATCCTTCCGATAACATGAGATGTGATATCCAAATCCTTCCCCTTCCAAACCTGAGACCCTCCCTTTAGCATGAAATGTGATATCCAACTCCTTCCTATTCCAATCCTGAGACTCTTCTGATGCATGAGATGCGATATCTCAATGCTTCTAATACCAAACCTGAGATCCTTCCGATAGCATGAGATGTGATATCTCAATGCTTCTAATACCAAACCTGAGATCCTTCCTATAACATGAGATGTGATATCCAAATCCTTCCCCTTCCAAACCTGAGACCCTCCCTTTAGCATGAGATGTGATATCTAACTCCTTCCCATTCCATTCCTGAGACCCTTCTGATAGCATGAGATGTGATATCTCAATGCTTCTAATACCAAACCTGAGATCCTACCTCTAACATGAAATGAGATATCCAACTCTTTCCCCTTCCAAACCTGAGAGCCTTCCTATAGCATGAGATGTGATATCCAAGTCCTTCCCATTCCAATACTGAGACCCTTCCTATAGCTTGAGATGTGATATCCAACTCCTTCCCATTCCAATTCTGAGACCCTTCCTATAGCATGAGATGTGATATCTCAATGCTTATACCAAACCTGAGAGCCTACCTATAGCATGAGATGTGATATCCAAGTCCATCCCATTCCAATCCTTAGACCCTTCCTACAGCATGCGATGTGAATATCTCAATGATTCTAATACCAAACCAGAGACTCTTCCTATAACATGGCATGGGATATCCAACTCCTTCCCATTCCAATTCTGAGACCCTTCCTATACTATGAGACTTGATTTCTCAATGCTTCTAATACCAAACCTGAGACCCGTAATATAACATGAGATGTGATATCCAAATCCTTCCCCTTCCAAACCTTAGACCCTTCCTTTATCATGAGATGTGATATCCAACTCCTTCCCATTCCAATCCTGAGACCCTTCCGATATCATGAGATGTGATATCTCAAAGCTTCTAATATCAAACTTGATACCCTCCCTATAGCATGAGATGGGATATCCAACTCCTTCCAATTCCAATCCTGAGACCCTTTTGATAGCAGAGATGTGATATCTCAATGTTTATACCAAACCTGAGACCCTTCCTACGGCATGAGATGTCATATTCAACTCCTTCCCATTCCAATCCTGAGACCCTTCCTATAGCATGAGATGTGATGTCTCAATGCTTCTAATACCAAACCTGAGATCCTTCCTATAACATGAGATGTGATATCCAACTCCTTCCATTCCAATCCTGAGACCCTTCCTATAGCATGAGATGTGATATCTCAATGCTTATACCAAACCTGAGATCCTTCCTCTAACATGAAATGTGATATCCAACTCCTTCACTTTCCAAACCTGAGAGCCTATCTATAGCATGAGATGTGATATCCAAGTCCTTCCCATTCCAATCCTTAGACCCTTCCTACAGCATGCAATATGATATCTCAATGATTCTAATAAAAAACCTGAGACCCGTCCTATAACATGAGATGGGATATCCAACTCCTTCCCATTCCAATCCTGAGACACGTCCGATAGCAGAGATGTGATATCTCAATGTTTATACCAAACCTGAGACCCTTCCTATAACATGAGATGTGATATCCAACTCCTTCCCGTTCCAAACCTGAGACCCTTCCTTTAGCATGAGATGTGATATCCAGCTCCTTCCCATTCCAATCCTGAGACACTTCTGATAGCATAAGATGTGATATCTCAATGCTTCTAATATCAAAACTGAGACCCTCCCTATAGCATATGTGATATCTAAGTCCTTCCCATTCCAATCCTGAGACCCTTCCTATAGCATGAGATGTGATATCTCAATGCTTCTACCAAACCTGAGACCCTTCCTTTAGCATGAGATGTGATATCCAACTCCTTCCCATTCCAATCCTGAGACCCTTCCTATAGCATGAGATGTGATATCTCAATACTTCTAATACCAAACCTGAGATCCTTCCGATAACATGAGATGTGATATCTCAATACTTCTAATACCAAACCTGAGATCCATCCTATAACATGAGATGTGATATCCAAATCCTTCCCCTTCCAAACCTGAGACCCTCCCTTTAGCATGAGATGTGATATCCAACTCCTTCCCATTCCAATCCTGAGACCCTTCTGATAGCATAAGATATGATATCTCAATGCTTCTATACCAAACCTGAGATCCTTCTGATAGCATGAGATGTGATATCTCAATGCTTCTAATACCAAACCTGAGATCCTACCTCTAACATGAAATGTGATATCCAACTCTTTCCCCTTGCAAACCTGAGAGCCTTCCTATAGCATGAGATGTGATATCCAAGTCCTTCCCATTCCAATCCTGAGACCCTTCCTATAACATGAGATGTGATATCCAACTCCTTCCCATTCCAACCTGAGACCCTTCCTATAGCATGAGATGGGATATCCAACTCCTTCCAAATCCAATCCCGATACCCTTCCGATAGCATGAGATGTGATATCCCAATGCTTCTACCAAACCTGAGACCCATATTATGGCATGAGATGTGATATCAAACTCCTTCCCATTCTAATCCTGAGACCCTTCCTATACCATGAGACTTGATATCTCAATGCTTCTAATACCAAACCTGAGACCCGTCCTATAACATGAGATGTGATATCCAAATCCTTCCCCTTCCAAACCTTAGACCCTTCCTTTATCATGAGATGTGATATCCAACTCCTTCCCATTCCAATCTTGAGACCCTTCCGATATCATGAAATGTTATATCTCAATGCTTCTATCAAACTTGAGACCCTCCCTATAGCATGAGATGTGATATCCAAGTCCTTCCCATTCCAATCCTGAGACCCTTCCTATAGCATGAGATGTGATATCTCAATGCTTCTAATACCAAACCTGAGACCCTTCCTATAACATGAGATGGGAATATCCAACTCCTTCCCATTCCAATCCTTAGACCCTTCCTACAGCATGCAATATGATATCTCAATGATTTTAATAAAAAACCTGAGACCCGTCCTATAACATGAGATGGGATATCCAACTCCTTCCCATTCCAATCCTGAGACACTTCCGATGGTAGGGATGTGATATCTCAATGTTTATACCAAACCTGAGACCTTTCCTATAACATGAGATGTGATATCCAACTCCTTCCCATTCCAATCCTGAGACCCTTCCTATAGCATGAGATGTGATATCCAACTCCATCCCATTCCAATCCTGAGACCCTTCTGATAGCATAAGATATGATATCTCAATGCTTCTATACCAAACCTGAGATCCTTCTGATAGCATATGTGATATCTCAATGCTTCTAATACCAAACCTGAGATCCTACATCTAACATGAAATGTGATATCCAACTCTTTCCCCTTGCAAACCTGAGAGCCTTCCTATAGCATGAGATGTGATATCCAAGTCCTTCCCATTCCAATCCTGAGACCATTCCTATAACATGAGATGTGATATCCAACTCCTTCCCATTCCAACCTGAGACCCTTCCTATAGCATGAGATGGGATATCCAACTCCTTCCAAATCCAATCCCGATACCCTTCCGATAGCATGAGATGTGATATCCCAATGCTTCTACCAAACCTGAGACCCATATTATGGCATGAGATGTGATATCAAACTCCTTCCCATTCTAATCCTGAGACCCTTCCTATACCATGAGACTTGATATCTCAATGCTTCTAATACCAAACCTGAGACCCGTCCTATAACATGAGATGTGATATCCAAATCCTTCCCCTTCCAAACCTTAGACCCTTCCTTTATCATGAGATGTGATATCCAACCCCTTCCCATTCCAATCTTGAGACCCTTTCCGATATCATGAAATGTGAATTCTCAATGCTTCTATCAAACTTGAGACCCTCCCTATAGCATGAGATGTGATATCCAAGTCCTTCCCATTCCAATCCTGAGACCCTTCCTATAGCATGAGATGTGATATCTCAATGCTTCTAATACCAAACCTGAGACCCTTCCTATAACAAGAGATGGGAATATCCAACTCCTTCCCATTCCAATCCTTAGACCCTTCCTACAGCATGCAATATGATATCTCAATGATTTTAATAAAAAACCTGAGACCCGTCCTATAACATGAGATGGGATATCCAACTCCTTCCCATTCCAATCCTGAGACACTTCCGATGGTAGAGATGTGATATCTCAATGTTTATACCAAACCTGAGACCTTTCCTATAACATGAGATGTGATATCCAACTCCTTCCCATTCCAATCCTGAGACCCTTCCTATAGCATGAGATGTGATATCCAACTCCATCCCATTCCAATCCTGAGACCCTTCTGATAGCATAAGATATAATATCTCAATGCTTCTATACCAAACCTGAGATCCTTCTGATAGCATATGTGATATCTCAATGCTTCTAATACCAAACCTGAGATCCTACATCTAACATGAAATGTGATATCCAACTCTTTCCCCTTGCAAACCTGAGAGCCTTCCTATAGCATGAGATGTGATATCCAAGTCCTTCCCATTCCAATCCTGAGACCCTTCCTATAACATGAGATGTGATATCCAACTCCTTCCCATTCCAACCTGAGACCCTTCCTATAGCATGAGATGGGATATCCAACTCCTTCCAAATCCAATCCCGATACCCTTCCGATAGCATGAGATGTGATATCCCAATGCTTCTACCAAACCTGAGACCCATATTATGGCATGAGATGTGATATCAAACTCCTTCCCATTCTAATCCTGAGACCCTTCCTATACCATGAGACTTGATATCTCAATGCTTCTAATACCAAACCTGAGACCCGTCCTATAACATGAGATGTGATGTCCAAATCCTTCCCCTTCCAAACCTTAGACCCTTCCTTTATCATGAGATGTGATATCCAACTCCTTCCCATTCCAATCTTGAGACCCTTCCGATATCATGAAATGTGATATCTCAATGCTTCTATCAAACTTGAGACCCTCCCTATAGCATGAGATGTGATATCCAAGTCCTTCCCATTCCAATCCTGAGACCCTTCCTATAGCATGAGATGTGATATCTCAATGCTTCTAATACCAAACCTGAGACCCTTCCTATAACATGAGATGGGAATATCCAACTCCTTCCCATTCCAATCCTTAGACCCTTCCTACAGCATGCAATATGATATCTCAATGATTTTAATAAAAAACCTGAGACCCGTCCTATAACATGAGATGGGATATCCAACTCCTTCCCATTCCAATCCTGAGACACTTCCGATGGTAGAGATGTGATATCTCAATGTTTATACCAAACCTGAGACCCTTCCTATAACATGAGATGTGATATCCAACTCCTTCCCATTCCAATCCTGAGACCCTTCCTATAGCATGAGATGTGATATCCAACTCCATCCCATTCCAATCCTGAGACCCTTCCTATAGCATGAGATGTGATGTCTCAATGCTTCTAATACCAAACCTGAGATCCTTCCTTTAACATGAGATGTGATATCCAACTCCTTCCATTCCAATCCTTAGACCCTTCCTACAGCATGCAATATGATATCTCAATGATTTTAATAAAAAACCTGAGACCCGTCCTATAACATGAGATGGGATATCCAACTCCTTCCCATTCCAATCCTGAGACACTTCCGATAGCAGAGATGTGATATCTCAATGTTTATACCAAACCCGAGACCCTTCTTATAACATGAGATGTGATATCCAACTCCTTCCCATTCCAATCCTGAGACACTTCCGATAGCATGAGATGTGATATCTCAAGGCTTCTAATATCAAAACTGAGACCCTCTCTATAGCATGATATGTGATATCTAAGTCCTTCCCATTCCAATCCTGAGACCCTATAGCATGAGATGTGATATCTCAATGCTTATCCTTGATTCCTGTAGTAAATTGATTTCCTTTGCAGGCCGACTCCTGTCACGAATGCCTTGTCTGCATGCATTCTCCCCTGGCCATTCGCTCACCGTGGCTATTTGCCTACCCCCTTCCTCTCTCAGTGGATGGACTTCTCCATCCTTGCCTCCTACCACTCAACTCCGCCTACTTGGAGAATTCAACATTAACCTGTATGCTTCCTGACCTGGACTTTTACGAGATCTGCAACTCTTCATGTCGCTGGCCCTACACACTGCAGGGAATACTCGGGATTTTCTGATCTCAGACCTCCCCCTCTGTAACCCTCTCAACAATCCTCTCCCGTGGTGATCAAGTTCTCATCTCCAAAGAAGGCTAACTGCCAGCTATTCCTCCTCAGAGGAGTTCTCCCTTTCTGTCCCTGCTCCCTGCACAGTTTCGCGTTGCAAACACTCGCTTTCCTGCTCTCTGGTTTAGACGCTTTTCCTTCTCAGAGGCCTTCTTCCTTTCTGCCCTTTTCGCGTTGCAAGTACTCGCTTCCCAGCTCTCTGGTTTAGACGCGTGTTCCCTGCCTTCTCTCCTCTTCCCGCTGCCTTCAAATCAAAAAATGAGCTCCAAAAGATACACAGTGCTCAGAATCCTCTATAACACCCATTATTCAACATATAGCCGTAACCCGCTAGACGTATCGAAACGTGCTGTAAACTAGCAAAAACAGCTAGAAAATGTACTTTCCTCGCGTTTTTGTAAATGCTAATTCTGATGGGTTCCCATGTATGTACTGTCCGTGCGTTTGTTGTCGAATCCTGAAGTTTTTAACCACTGTTCTCCCATACAAGGGGGGGGCAACGTCTACTGCTGTTCACAGGCTGAATGTATACGGCTGAAATCTTCAAGGCATTATCAGCTTTCCTGACTGTTTTGGAACGTGTATTTGCCATCTGTTAATGCAGTCGCCCTGTGTTCATCGTCCCTTCTACTTCACAGGCTGCCTACCAGCTGCTCCTCCTCATAGGCGTTCATCCTTTCTGTCCCTGCTCCCTGCACCGTTCCGCGTTGCATGTACTCGCTTCCCAGCTCTCTGGTTTAGATGCGTGTTCCCTGCCTTCTCTCCTCTTCGTACAGCCTTCCAATGAGCTCCACAAGATAGTGTTCAGAATGCTTTATAACCCCATTATTCAACATATAGCTGTAACCCGCTAGACGTATTGCAACGTGCTAAAAACGAGCAGAAACAGCTCGAAAATGTACTTTTCTCGCGTTTTGGTAAATGCGAATTCTGGTGGATTCCCATTTTGTACTCTGTTCGTGCGTTTGTTCAGTCGAATCCTGGTCTTTTGAACCACTCTTCTCCCATACAAAGGAGGGTCAAAATGTGTTGTTCACAGGCTGAATTTATACTGCTGAAATGCTCGCTTCCCTGCTCTCTGGTTTAGACTCGTGTACCCTGCATTTACCAAAACGCGAGGGAAGTACATTTTCTAGCTGTTTTTGCTAGTTTTTAGCACGTTTCAATACGTCTAGCGGGTTACAGCTATATGTTGAATAATGGGTGTTATAAAGCATTCTGAACACTATCATGTGGAGCAAATTGGAAGGCTGTAGCAAGAGGAGAGAAGGCAGGGAACACGCATCTAAACCAGAGAGCTGGGACGCGAGTACATGCAACGCGAAACGGTGCAGGGAGCAGGGACAGAAAGGATGAACACTTATGAGGAGGAGCAGCTGGTAGTTAGCCTGCAAAGGAGAGAAGAATGTGATCACTAGGGGAGTGCAGCCTGTAAACTAGAAGGAACGATGAACAAAGGGCGACTGCATTAACAGATGGCAAATACACGTTCCAAAACAGTCAGGAAAGCTGATAATGCCTTGAAGATTTCAGCCGTATACATTCAGCCTGTGAACAGCAGATGTTGACCCCCCCTCCCTAGTATGGGAGAACAGTGGTTAAAAACTTCAGGATTCGACACAAAGGCACGGACACAGTACATACAAAATGGGAACCCACCAGAATTCGCCTTTACAAAAACGCGAGGGAAGTACATTTTCTAGCTATTTTTGTAGTTTTTAGCACGTTTCAATACGTCTAGCGGGTTACAGCTATATGTTGAATAATGGGGTTATAAAGCATTCTGAACACTATCTTGTGGAGCTCATTGGAAGGCTGTACGAAGAGGAGAGAAGGCAGGGAACACGCATCTAAACCAGAGAGCTGGGAAGCGAGTACATGCAACGCGGAACGGTGCAGGGAGCAGGGACAGAAAGGATGAACGCCTATGAGGAGGAGCAGCTGGTAGGCAGCCTGTGAAGTAGAAGGGACGATGAACACAGGGCGACTGCATTAACAGATGGCAAATACACGTTCCAAAACAGTCAGGAAAGCTGATAATGCCTTGAAGATTTCAGCCGTATACATTCAGCCTGTGAACAGCAGTAGACGTTGACCCCCCCTTGTATGGGAGAACAGTGGTTAAAAACTTCAGGATTCGACAACAAACGCACGGACAGTACATACATGGGAACCCATCAGAATTAGCATTTACAAAAACGCGAGGAAAGTACATTTTCTAGCTGTTTTTGCTAGTTTACAGCACGTTTCAATACGTCTAGCGGGTTACGGCTATATGTTGAATAATGGGTGTTATAGAGCATTCTGAGCACTGTGTATCTTTTGGAGCTCATTTTTTGATTTGAAGGCAGCGGGAAGAGGAGAGAAGGCAGGGAACACGCGTCTAAACCAGAGAGCTGGGAAGCGAGTACTTGCAACGCGAAAAGGGCAGAAAGGAAGAAGGCCTCTGAGAAGGAAAAGCGTCTAAACCAGAGAGCAGGAAAGCGAGTGTTTGCAACGCGAAACTGTGCAGGGAGCAGGGACAGAAAGGGAGAACTCCTCTGAGGAGGAATAGCTGGCAGTTAGCCTTCTTTGGAGATGAGAACTTGATCACCACGGGAGAGGATTGTTGAGAGGGTTACAGAGGGGGAGGTCTGAGATCAGAAAATCCCGAGTATTCCCTGCAGTGTGTAGGGCCAGCGACATGAAGAGTTGCAGATCTCGTAAAAGTCCAGGTCAGGAAGCATACAGGTTCATGTTGAATTCTCCAAGTAGGCGGAGTTGAGTGGTAGGAGGCAAGGATGGAGAAGTCCATCCACTGAGAGAGGAAGGGGGTAGGCAAATAGCCACGGTGAGCGAATGGCCAGGGGAGAATGCATGCAGACAAGGCATTCGTGACAGGAGTCGGCCTGCAAAGGAAATCAATTTACTACAGGAATCAAGGATAAGCATTGAGATATCACATCTCATGCTATAGGGTCTCAGGATTGGAATGGGAAGGACTTAGATATCACATATCATGCTATAGAGAGGGTCTCAGTTTTGATATTAGAAGCCTTGAGATATCACATCTCATGCTATCGGAAGTGTCTCAGGATTGGAATGGGAAGGAGCTGGATATCACATCTCATGCTAAAGGAAGGGTCTCAGGTTTGGAACGGGAAGGAGTTGGATATCACATCTCATGTTATGGGAAGGGTCTCGGGTTTGGTATAAACATTGAGATATCACATCTCTGCTATCGGAAGTGTCTCAGGATTGGAATGGGAAGGAGTTGGATATCCCATCTCATGTTATAGGACGGGTCTCAGGTTTTTTATTAAAATCATTGAGATATCATATTGCATGCTGTAGGAAGGGTCTAAGGATTGGAATGGAAGGAGTTGGATATCGCATCTCATGTTAAAGGAAGGATCTCAGGTTTGGTATTAGAAGCATTGAGACATCACATCTCATGGTATAGGAAGGGTCTCAGGATTGGAATGGGAAGGACTTGGATATCACATCTCATGCTATAGGGAGGGTCTCAAGTTTGATAGAAGCATTGAGATATCACATTTCATGATATCGGAAGGGTCTCAAGATTGGAATGGGAAGGAGTTGGATATCACATCTCATGATAAAGGAAGGGTCTAAGGTTTAGAAGGGGAAGGATTTGGATATCACATCTCATGTTATAGGACGGGTCTCAGGTTTGGTATTAGAAGCATTGAGATATCAAGTCTCATGGTATAGGAAGGGTCTCAGGATTAGAATGGGAAGGAGTTTGATATCACATCTCATGCCATAATATGGGTCTCAGGTTTGGTAGAAGCATTGGGATATCACATCTCATGCTATCGGAAGGGTATCGGGATTGGATTTGGAAGGAGTTGGATATCCCATCTCATGCTATAGGAAGGGTCTCACGTTGGAATGGGAAGGAGTTGGATATCACATCTCATGTTATAGGAAGGGTCTCAGGATTGGAATGGGAAGGACTTGGATATCACATCTCATGGTATAGGAAGGCTCTCAGGTTTGCAAGGGGAAAGAGTTGGATATCACATTTCATGTTAGAGGTAGGATCTCAGGTTTGGTATTAGAAGCATTGAGATATCACATCTCATGCTATCAGAAGGATCTCAGGTTTGGTATAGAAGCATTGAGATATCATATCTTATGCTATCAGAAGGGTCTCAGGATTGGAATGGGAAGGAGTTGGATATCACATCTCATGCTAAAGGGAGGGTCTCAGGTTTGGAAGGGGAAGGATTTGGATATCACATCTCATGTTATAGGATGGATCTCAGGTTTGGTAGAAGTATTGAGATATCACATCTCATGTTATCGGAAGGATCTCAGGTTTGGTATTAGAAGTATTGAGATATCACATCTCATGCTATAGGAAGGGTCTCAGGATTGGAATGGGAAGGAGTTGGATATCACATCTCATGCTAAAGGAAGGGTCTCAGGTTTGGTAGAAGCATTGAGATATCACATCTCATGCTATAGGAAGCGTCTCAGGATTGGAATGGGAAGGACTTAGATATCACATATGCTATAGGGAGGGTCTCAGTTTTGATATTAGAAGCATTGAGATATCACATCTTATGCTATCAGAAGTGTCTCAGGATTGGAATGGGAAGGAGCTGGATATCACATCTCATGCTAAAGGAAGGGTCTCAGGTTTGGAACGGGAAGGAGTTGGATATCACATCTCATGTTATAGGAAGGGTCTCAGGTTTGGTATAAACATTGAGATATCACATCTCTGCTATCGGACGTGTCTCAGGATTGGAATGGGAAGGAGTTGGATATCCCATCTCATGTTATAGGACGGGTCTCAGGTTTTTTATTAGAATCATTGAGATATCATATTGCATGCTGTAGGAAGGGTCTAGGGATTGGAATGGGAAGGACTTGGATATCACATCTCATGCTATAGATAGGCTCTCAGATTTGGAAAGTGAAGGAGTTGGATATCACATTTCATGTTAGAGGAAGGATCTCAGGTTTGGTATTAGAGGCATTGAGATATCACATCTCATGCTATAGGAAGGGTCTCAGGATTGGAATGCGAAGGAGTTGGATATCACATCTCATGCTATAGGAAGGGTCTCAGGTTTGGTATAAGCATTGAGATATCACATCTCATGCTATAGGAAGGGTCTCAGGATTGGAATGGAAGGAGTTGGATATCACATCTCATGTTATAGGAAGGATCTCAGGTTTGGTATTAGAAGCATTGAGACATCACATCTCATGCTATAGGAAGGGTCTCAGGATTGGAATGGGAAGGAGTTGAATATGACATCTCATGCCGTAGGAAGGGTCTCAGGTTTGGTATAAACATTGAGATATCACATCTCTGCTATCAAAAGGGTCTCAGGATTGGAATTGGAAGGAGTTGGATATCCCATCTCATGTTATAGGAAGAGTCTCAGGTTTGGTATTAGAAGCATTGAGATATCACATCTCATGCTATAGGAAGGGTCTCAGGTTTGGTATAAACATTGAGATATCACATCTCTGCTATCGGACGTGTCTCAGGATTGGAATGGGAAGGAGTTGGATATCCCATCTCATGTTATAGGACGGGTCTCAGGTTTTTTATTAGAATCATTGAGATATCATATTGCATGCTGTAGGAAGGGTCTAGGGATTGGAATGGGAAGGACTTGGATATCACATCTCATGCTATAGATAGGCTCTCAGATTTGGAAAGTGAAGGAGTTGGATATCACATTTCATGTTAGAGGAAGGATCTCAGGTTTGGTATTAGAGGCATTGAGATATCACATCTCATGCTATAGGAAGGGTCTCAGGATTGGAATGGGAAGGAGTTGGATATCACATCTCATGCTATAGGAAGGGTCTCAGGTTTGGTATAAGCATTGAGATATCACATCTCATGCTATAGGAAGGGTCTCAGGATTGGAATGGAAGGAGTTGGATATCACATCTCATGTTATAGGAAGGATCTCAGGTTTGGTATTAGAAGCATTGAGACATCACATCTCATGCTATAGGAAGGGTCTCAGGATTGGAATGGGAAGGAGTTGAATATGACATCTCATGCCGTAGGAAGGGTCTCAGGTTTGGTATAAACATTGAGATATCACATCTCTGCTATCAAAAGGGTCTCAGGATTGGAATTGGAAGGAGTTGGATATCCCATCTCATGTTATAGGAAGAGTCTCAGGTTTGGTATTAGAAGCATTGAGATATCACATCTCATGCTATAGGAAGTGTCTCAGGATTGGAATGGGAAAGACTTGGATATCACATCTCATGCTATAGGTAGGGTCTCAAGTTTGACATTAGAAGCATTGAGATATCACATCTCATGCTATAGGAAGGGTCTGAGGATTGGAATGGGAAGGAGTTGGATATCACATCTCCTGCTATGGGAAGGGTCTCAGGTTTGGTATAAGCAGTGAGATATCACATCTCATGCTATAGGAAGTGTCTCAGGATTGGAATGGGAAGGAGTTGGATATCACATCTCATGTTATAGGAAGGATCTCAGGTGTGGTATAAGCATTGAGATATCACATCTCTGCTATTGGAAGGGTCTCAAGATTGTAATGGGAAGGAGTTGGATATTCCCATCTCATCTTATAGGAAGGGTCTCAGGTTTGGTATTAGAAGCATTGAGATATCACATCTCATGCTATAGGAAGGGTCTCAGGATTGGAATGGGAAGGACTTGGATATCACATCTCATGCTATAGGGAGGGTCTCAAGTTTGATATTAAAAGCTTTGAGATATCACATCTCATGATATCGGAAGGGTCTCAGGATTGGAATGGGAAGGAGTTGGATATCACATCTCATGATAAAGGAAGGGTCTAAGGTTTGGAAGGGGAAGGATTTGGATATCACATCTCATGTTATATTACGGGTCTCAGGTTTGGTATTAGAAGCATTGAGATATCAAGTCTCATAGTATAGGAAGGGTCTCATAATTGGAATGGGAAGGAGTTGGATATCCCATCTCATGTTATAGGAAGAGTCTCTGGTTTGGTATTAGAATCATTGAGATATTCACATCGCATGCTGTAGGAAGGGTCTAAGGATTGGAATGGGATGGACTTGGATATCACATCTCATGCTATAGGTAGGCTCTCAGGTTTGGTATAAGCATTGAGATATCACATCTCATGCTATAGGAAGGGTCTCAGAATTGGAATGGGAAGGAGTTGGATATCACATCTCAAGCTATAGGAAGGGTCTCAGTATTGGAATGGGAAGGACTTGGATATCACATCTCATGCTATAGGAAGGCTCTCAGGTTTGGAAGGGGAAAGAGTTGGATATCTCATTTAATGTTAGAGGTATGATCTCAGGTTTGGTATTAGAGGCATTGAGATATCACATCTCATGCTATCAGAAGGGTCTCAGGAATGGAATGGGAAGGTGTTAGATATCACATCTCATGCTAAAGGGGGGGTCTCAGGTTTGGAAGGGGAAGGATTTGGATATCACATCTCATGTTATAGGAAGGATCTCAGGTTTGGTATTAGAAGCATTGAGATATCACATCTCATGCTATCGGAAGGATCTCAGGTTTGGTATTAGAAGCATTGAGATATCACATCTCATGCTATCAGAAGAGTCTCAGGATTGGAATAGGAAGGAGTTGGATATCACATTTCATGCTAAAGGGAGGGTCTCAGGTTTGGAAGGGAAAGGATTTGGATATCACATCTCATGTTATCGGAAGGATCTCACGTTTGGTATTAGAAGTATTGAGATATCATATCTCATGCTATAGGAAGGGTCTCAGGATTGGAATGGGAAGGAGTTGGATATCACATCTCATGCTATAGGGAGGGTCTCAGGATTGGAATGGGAAGGACTTAGATATCACATATCATGCTATAGGGAGGGTCTCAGTTTTGATATTAGAAGCATTGAGATATCACATCTCATGCTATCGGAAGTGTCTCAGGATTGGAATGGGAAGGAGCTGGATATCACATCTCATGCTAAAGGAAGTGTCTCAGGTTTGGAACGAGAAGGATTTGGATATCACATCTCATGTTATAGGAAGGGTCTCAGGTTTGGTATAAGCATTGAGATATCACATCTCTGCTATCGGAAGTGTCTCAGGATTGGAATGGGAAGGAGTTGGATATCCCATCTCATGTTATAGGACGGGTCTCAGGTTTGTTATTAGAATCATTGAGATATCATATTGCATGCTGTAGGAAGGGTCTAAGGGTTGGAATGTGAAGGACTTGGATATCACATCTCATGCTATAGATAGGCTCTTAGGTTTGGAAAGGGAAGGAGTTGGATATCACATTTCATGTTAGAGGAAGGATCTCAGGTTTGGTATTAGAAGCATTGAGATATCACATCTTATGCTATAGGAAGGGTCTCAGGATTGGAATGGGAAGCAGTTGGATATGACATATGCTATAGGAAGGGTCTCAGGTTTGGTATAAGCATTGAGATATCACATCTCATGCTATAGGACGGGTCTCAGGATTGGAATGGAAGGAGTTGGATATCACATCTCATGTTATAGGAAGGATCTCAGGTTTGGTATTAGAAGCATTGAGACATCACATCTCATGCTATAGGAAGGGTCTCAGGGTTGGAATGGGAAGGAGTTGGATATCACATCTCATCCAATAGGAAGGGTCTCAGGTTTGGAATGGGAAGGAATTGGATATCACATCTCATGTTATAGGACGGGTCTCAGGTTTGTTATTAGAATCATTGAGATATCACATCGCATGCTGTAGGAAGGGTCTAAGGATTGGAATGGGATGGACTTGGATATCACATCTCATATTATAGGTAGGCTCTCAGGTTTGGTATAAGCATTGAGATATCACATCTCATGCTATAGGAAGGGTCTCAGGATTGGAATGGGAAGGAATTGGATATCACATCTCAGGCTATAGGAAGGGTCTCAGGATTGGAATGGGAAGGAGTTGGATATCACATCTCATGCTATAGGAAGGGTCTCAGGTTTGGTATAAGCATTGAGATATCACATCTCATGCTATAGGAAGGGTCTCAGGATTGGAATGGAAGGAGTTGGATATCACATCTCATGTTATAGGAAGGATCTCAGGTTTGGTATTAGAAGCATTGAGACATCACATCTCATGCTATAGGAAGGGTCTCAGGATTGGAATGGGAAGGAGTTGGATATCAAATCTCATGCTATAGGAAGGGTCTCAGGATTGGAATGGGAAGGAGTTGAATATGACATCTCATGCCGTAGGAAGGGTCTCAGGTTTGGTATAAACATTGAGATATCACATCTCTGCTATCAAAAGGGTCTCAGGATTGGAATTGGAAGGAGTTGGATATCCCATCTCATGTTATAGGAAGAGTCTCAGGTTTGGTATTAGAAGCATTGAGATATCACATCTCATGCTATAGGAAGTGTCTCAGGATTGGAATGGGAAGGACTTGGATATCACATCTCATGCTATAGGTAGGGTCTCAAGTTTGACATTAGAAGCATTGAGATATCACATCTCATGCTATAGGAAGGGTCTGAGGATTGGAATGGGAAGGAGTTGGATATCACATCTCCTGCTATGGGAAGGGTCTCAGGTTTGGTATAAGCAGTGAGATATCACATCTCATGCTATAGGAAGTGTCTCAGGATTGGAATGGGAAGGAGTTGGATATCACATCTCATGTTATAGGAAGGATCTCAGGTGTGGTATAAGCATTGAGATATCACATCTCTGCTATCGGAAGGGTCTCAAGATTGGAATGGGAAGGAGTTGGATATTCCCATCTCATGTTATAGGAACGGTCTCAGGTTTGGTATTAGAAGCATTGAGATATCACATCTCATGCTATAGGAAGGGTCTCAGGATTGGAATGGGAAGGACTTGGATATCACATCTCATGCTATAGGGAGGGTCTCAAGTTTGATATTAGAAGCTTTGAGATATCACATCTCATGATATCGGAAGGGTCTCAGGATTGGAATGGGAAGGAGTTGGATATCACATCTCATGATAAAGGAAGGGTCTAAGGTTTGGAAGGGGAAGGATTTGGATATCACATCTCATGTTATATTACGGGTCTCAGGTTTGGTATTAGAAGCCTTGAGATATCAAGTCTCATAGTATAGGAAGGGTCTCAGAATTGGAATGGGAAGGAGTTGGATATCCCATCTCATGTTATAGGAAGAGTCTCTGGTTTGGTATTAGAATCATTGAGATATTCACATCGCATGCTGTAGGAAGGGTCTAAGGATTGGAATGGGATGGACTTGGATATCACATCTCATGCTATAGGTAGGCTCTCAGGTTTGGTATAAGCATTGAGATATCACATCTCATGCTATAGGAAGGGTCTCAGAATTGGAATGGGAAGGAGTTGGATATCACATCTCAAGCTATAGGAAGGGTCTCAGTATTGGAATGGGAAGGACCTGGATATCACATCTCATGCTATAGGAAGGCTCTCAGGTTTGGAAGGGGAAAGAGTTGGATATCTCATTTCATGTTAGAGGTAGGATCTCAGGTTTGGTATTAGAGGCATTGAGATATCACATCTCATGCTATCAGAAGGGTCTCAGGAATGGAATGGGAAGGAGTTAGATATCACATCTCATGCTAAAGGGAGGGTCTCAGGTTTGGAAGGGGAAGGATTTGGATATCACATCTCATGTTATAGGAAGGATCTCAGGTTTGGTATTAGAAGCATTGAGATATCACATCTCATGCTATCGGAAGGATCTCAGGTTTGGTATTAGAAGCATTGAGATATCACATCTCATGCTATCAGAAGAGTCTCAGGATTGGAATAGGAAGGAGTTGGATATCACATTTCATGCTAAAGGGAGGGTCTCAGGTTTGGAAGGGGAAGGATTTGGATATCACATCTCATGTTATCGGAAGGATCTCACGTTTGGTATTAGAAGTATTGAGATATCATATCTCATGCTATAGGAAGGGTCTCAGGATTGGAATGGGAAGGAGTTAGATATCACATCTCATGCTATAGGGAGGGTCTCAGGATTGGAATGGGAAGGACTTAGATATCACATATCATGCTATAGGGAGGGTCTCAGTTTTGATATTAGAAGCATTGAGATATCACATCTCATGCTATCGGAAGTGTCTCAGGATTGGAATGGGAAGGAGCTGGATATCACATCTCATGCTAAAGGAAGGGTCTCAGGTTTGGAACGAGAAGGATTTGGATATCACATCTCATGTTATAGGAAGGGTCTCAGGTTTGGTATAAGCATTGAGATATCACATCTCTGCTATCGGAAGTGTCTCAGGATTGGAATGGGAAGGAGTTGGATATCCCATCTCATGTTATAGGACGGGTCTCAGGTTTGTTATTAGAATCATTGAGATATCATATTGCATGCTGTAGGAAGGGTCTAAGGGTTGGAATGTGAAGGACTTGGATATCACATCTCATGCTATAGATAGGCTCTTAGGTTTGGAAAGGGAAGGAGTTGGATATCACATTTCATGTTAGAGGAAGGATCTCAGGTTTGGTATTAGAAGCATTGAGATATCACATCTCATGCTATAGGAAGGGTCTCAGGATTGGAATGGGAAGCAGTTGGATATGACATCTCATGCTATAGGAAGGGTCTCAGGTTTGGTATAAGCATTGAGATATCACATCTCATGCTATAGGACGGGTCTCAGGATTGGAATGGAAGGAGTTGGATATCACATCTCATGTTATAGGAAGGAATACAGGTTTGGTATTAGAAGCATTGAGACATCACATCTCATGCTATAGGAAGGGTGTCAGGGTTGGAATAGGAAGGAGTTGGATATCACATCTCATCCAATAGGAAGGGTCTCAGGTTTGGAATGGGAAGGAATTGGATATCACATCTCATGTTATAGGAAGGATCTCAGGTTTGGTATTAGAAGCATTGAGATATCACATCTCATGCTATAGGAAGGGTCTCAGGATTGGAATGTGAAGGATTTGGATATCACATCTCATGCTAAAGGAAGGGTCTCAGGTTTGGTAGAAGCATTGAGATATCACGTCGCTGCTATCGGAAGGGTCTCAGGATTGGATTGGGAAGGAGTTGGATATCCCTTCTCATGCTATAGGAAGGGTCTCAGGATTTGAATGGCAAGGAGTTGGATATCACATCTCATGCCATAGGAAGGGTCTCAGGTTTGGTATAAGCATTGAGATATCACATCTCTGCTATCGGAAGGGTCTCAGGATTGGATTGGGAAGGAGTTGGATATCCCTTCTCATGCTATAGGAAGTGTCTCAGGTTGGAATGGGAAGGAGTTGGATATCACATCTCATGTTATAGGAAGGGTCTCAGGATTGGAATGGGAAGGATTTGGATATCACATCTCTTGCTATAGGAAGGGTCTCAGGATTGGAATGGGTAGGAGTTGGATATTACTTTCTTGCTATAGGAAGGGTCTCATGTTTGGAATGGGAAGGAGTTGGATATCACATATGCTATAGTTAGTGTCTCAGGTTTGGAACGGGAAGGAGTTGGATATCACATCTCATGTTATAGGAAGGGTCTCAGGTTTGGTATAAGCATTGAGATATCACATCTCTGCTATCGGAAGCGGCTCAGGATTGGAATGGGAAGGAGTTGGATATCCCATCTCATGTTATAGGAAGAGTCTCTGGTTTGGTATTAGAATCATTGAGATATCACATCGCATGCTGTAGGAAGGGTCTAAGGATTGGAATGGGATGGACTTGGATATCACATCTCATGTTATAGGTAGGCTCTCAGGTTTGGTATAAGCATTGAGATATCACATCTCATGCTATAGGAAGGGTCTCAGGATTGGAATGGGAAGGAATTGGATATCACATCTCAGGCTATAGGAAGGGTCTCAGGATTGGAATGGGAAGGAGTTGGATATCACATCTCATGCTATAGGAAGGGTCTCAGGTTTGGTATAAGCATTGAGATATCACATCTCATGCTATAGGAAGGGTCTCAGGATTGGAATGGAAGGAGTTGGATATCACATCTCCTGTTATAGGAAGGATCTCAGGTTTGGTATTAGAAGCATTGAGACATCACATCTCATGCTATAGGAAGGGTCTCAGGATTGGAATGGGAAGGAGTTGGATATCAAATCTCATACTATAGGAAGGGTCTCAGGATTGGAATGGGAAGGAGTTGAATATGACATCTCATGCCGTAGGAAGGGTCTCAGGTTTGGTATAAACATTGAGATATCACATCTCTGCTATCAAAAGGGTCTCAGGATTGGAATTGGAAGGAGTTGGATATCCCATCTCATGTTATAGGAAGAGTCTCAGGTTTGGTATTAGAAGCATTGAGATATCACATCTCATGCTATAGGAAGTGTCTCAGGATTGGAATGGGAAGGACTTGGATATCACATCTCATGCTATAGGTAGGGTCTCAAGTTTGACATTAGAAGCATTGAGATATCACATCTCATGCTATAGGAAGGGTCTGAGGATTGGAATGGGAAGGAGTTGGATATCACATCTCCTGCTATGGGAAGGGTCTCAGGTTTGGTATAAGCAGTGTTATATCACATCTCATGCTATAGGAAGTGTCTCAGGATTGGAATGGGAAGGAGTTGGATATCACATCTCATGTTATAGGAAGGATCTCAGGTGTGGTATAAGCATTGAGATATCACATCTCTGCTATCGGAAGGGTCTCAAGATTGGAATGGGAAGGAGTTGGATATTCGCATCTCATGTTATAGGAAGGGTCTCAGGTTTGGTATTAGAAGCATTGAGATATCACATCTCATGCTATAGGAAGGGTCTCAGGATTGGAATGGGAAGGACTTGGATATCACATCTCATGCTATAGGGAGTGTCTCAAGTTTGATATTAGAAGCTTTGAGATATCACATCTCATGATATCGGAAGGGTCTCAGGATTGGAATGGGAAGGAGTTGGATATCACATCTCATGATAAAGGACGGGTCTAAGGTTTGGAAGGGGAAGGATTTGGATATCACATCTCATGTTATATTACGGGTCTCAGGTTTGGTATTAGAAGCATTGAGATATCAAGTCTCATAGTATAGGAAGGGTCTCAGAATTGGAATGGGAAGGAGTTGGATATCCCATCTCATGTCCTGACATGTATATGTCAGGAAGAGTCTCTGGTTTGGTATTAGAATCATTGAGATATTCACATCGCATGCTGTAGGAAGGGTCTAAGGATTGGAATGGGATGGACTTGGATATCACATCTCATGCTATAGGTAGGCTCTCAGGTTTGGTATAAGCATTGAGATATCACATCTCATGCTATAGGAAGGGTCTCAGAATTGGAATGGGAAGGAGTTGGATATCACATCTCAAGCTATAGGAAGGGTCTCAGTATTGGAATGGGAAGGACTTGGATATCACATCTCATGCTATAGGAAGGCTCTCAGGTTTGGAAGGGGAAAGAGTTGGATATCTCATTTCATGTTAGAGGTAGGATCTCAGGTTTGGTATTAGAGGCATTGAGATATCACATCTCATGCTATCAGAAGGGTCTCAGGAATGGAATGGGAAGGAGTTAGATATCACATCTCATGCTAAAGGGAGGGTCTCAGGTTTGGAAGGGGAAGGATTTGGATATCACATCTCATGTTATAGGAAGGATCTCAGGTTTGGTATTAGAAGCATTGAGATATCACATCTCATGCTATCGGAAGGATCTCAGGTTTGGTATTAGAAGCATTGAGATATCACATCTCATGCTATCAGAAGAGTCTCAGGATTGGAATAGGAAGGAGTTGGATATCACATTTCATGCTAAAGGGAGGGTCTCAGGTTTGGAAGGGGAAGGATTTGGATATCACATCTCATGTTATCGGAAGGATCTCACGTTTGGTATTAGAAGTATTGAGATATCATATCTCATGCTATAGGAAGGGTCTCAGGATTGGAATGGGAAGGAGTTGGATATCACATCTCATGATATAGGGAGGGTCTCAGGATTGGAATGGGAAGGACTTAGATATCACATATCATGCTATAGGGAGGGTCTCAGTTTTGATATTAGAAGCATTGAGATATCACATCTCATGCTATCGGAAGTGTCTCAGGATTGGAATGGGAAGGAGCTGGATATCACATCTCATGCTAAAGGAAAGGTCTCAGGTTTGGAACGAGAAGGATTTGGATATCACATCTCATGTTATAGGAAGGGTCTCAAGTTTGGTATAAGCATTGAGATATCACATCTCTGCTATCGGAAGTGTCTCAGGATTGGAATGGGAAGGAGTTGGATATCCCATCTCATGTTATAGGACGGGTCACAGGTTTGTTATTAGAATCATTGAGATATCATATTGCATGCTGTAGGAAGGGTCTAAGGGTTGGAATGTGAAGGACTTGGATATCACATCTCATGCTATAGATAGGCTCTTAGGTTTGGAAAGGGAAGGAGTTGGATATCACATTTCATGTTAGAGGAAGGATCTCAGGTTTGGTATTAGAAGCATTGAGATATCACATCTCATGCTATAGGAAGGGTCTCAGGATTGGAATGGGAAGCAGTTGGATATCACATCTCATGCTATAGGAAGGGTCTCAGGTTTGGTATAAGCATTGAAATATCACATCTCATGCTATAGGACGGGTCTCAGGATTGGAATGGAAATAGTTGGATATCACATCTCATGTTATAGGAAGGATCTCAGGTTTGGTATTAGAAGCTTTGAGACATCACATCTCATGCTATAGGAAGGGTCTCAGGGTTGGAATGGGAAGGAGCTGGATATCACATCTCATCCAATAGGAAGGGTCTCAGGTTTGGAATGGGAAGGAATTGGATATCACATCTCATGTTATAGGAAGGATTTCAGGTTTGGTATTAGAAGCATTGAGATATCACATCTCATGCTATAGGAAGGGTCTCAGGATTGGAATGTGAAGGATTTGGATATCACATCTCATGCTAAAGGAAGGGTCTCAGGTTTGGTAGAAGCATTGAGATATCACGTCGCTGCTATCGGAAGGGTCTCAGGATTGGATTGGGAAGGAGTTGGATATCCCTTCTCATGCTATAGGAAGGGTCTCAGGATTTGAATGGCAAGGAGTTGGATATCACATCTCATGCCATAGGAAGGGTCTCAGGTTTGGTATAAGCATTGAGATATCACATCTCTGCTATCGGAAGGGTCTCAGGATTGGATTGGGAAGGAGTTGGATATCCCTTCTCATGCTATAGGAAGTGTCTCAGGTTGGAATGGGAAGAAGTTGGATATCACATCTCATGTTATAGGAAGGGTCTCAGGATTGGAATGGGAAGGATTTGGATATCACATCTCTTGCTATAGGAAGGGTCTCAGGATTGGAATGGGTAGAAGTTGGATATTACTTTCTTGCTATAGGAAGGGTCTCATGTTTGGAATGGGAAGGAGTTGGATATCACATATGCTATAGTTAGTGTCTCATGTTTGGAACGGGAAGGAGTTGGATATCACATCTCATGTTATAGGAAGGGTCTCAGGTTTGGTATAAGCATTGAGATATCACATCTCTGCTATCGGAAGCGGCTCAGGATTGGAATGGGAAGGAGTTGGATATCCCATCTCATGTTATAGGAAGAGTCTCTGGTTTGGTATTAGAATCATTGAGATATCACATCGCATGCTGTAGGAAGGGTCTAAGGATTGGAATGGGATGGACTTGGATATCACATCTCATGTTATAGGTAGGCTCTCAGGTTTGGTATAAGCATTGAGATATCACATCTCATGCTATAGGAAGGGTCTCAGGATTGGAATGGGAAGGAATCGGATATCACATCTCAGGCTATAGGAAGGGTCTCAGGATTGGAATGGGAAGGAGTTGGATATCACATCTCATGCTATAGGAAGGGTCTCAGGTTTGGTATAAGCATTGATATATCACATCTCATGCTATAGGAAGGATCTCAGGATTGGAATGGAAGGAGTTGGATATCACATCTCATGTTATAGGAAGGATCTCAGGTTTGGTATTAGAAGCATTGAGACATCACATCTCATGCTATAGGAAGGGTCTCAGGATTGGAATGGGAAGGAGTTGGATATCAAATCTCATGCTATAGGAAGGGTCTCAGGATTGGAATGGGAAGGAGTTGAATATGACATCTCATGCCGTAGGAAGGGTCTCAGGTTTGGTATAAACATTGAGATATCACATCTCTGCTATCAAAAGGGTCTCAGGATTGGAATTGGAAGGAGTTGGATATCCCATCTTATGTTATAGGAAGAGTCTCAGGTTTGGTATTAGAAGCATTGAGATATCACATCTCATGCTATAGGAAGTGTCTCAGGATTGGAATGGGAAGGACTTGGATATCACATCTCATGCTATATGTAGGGTCTCAAGTTTGACATTAGAAGCATTGAGATATCACATCTCATGCTATAGGAAGGGTCTGAAGATTGGAATGGGAAGGAGTTGGATATCACATCTCCTGCTATGGGAAGGGTCTCAGGTTTGGTATAAGCAGTGAGATATCACATCTCATGCTATAGGAAGTGTCTCAGGATTGGAATGGGAAGGAGTTGGATATCACATCTCATGTTATAGGAAGGATCTCAGGTGTGGTATAAGCATTGAGATATCACATCTCTGCTATCGGAAGGGTCTCAAGATTGGAATGGGAAGGAGTTGGATATTCCCATCTCATGTTATAGGAAGGGTCTCAGGTTTGGTATTAGAAGCATTGAGATATCACATCTCATGCTATAGGAAGGGTCTCAGGATTGGAATGGGAAGGACTTGGATATCACATCTCATGCTATAGGGAGGGTCTCAAGTTTGATATTAGAAGCTTTGAGATATCACATCTCATGATATCGGAAGGGTCTCAGGATTGGAATGGGAAGGAGTTGGATATCACATCTCATGATAAAGGAAGGGTCTAAGGTTTGGAAGGGGAAGGATTTGGATATCACATCTCATGTTATATTACGGGTCTCAGGTTTGGTATTAGAAGCATTGAGATATCAAGTCTCATAGTATAGGAAGGGTCTCAGAATTGGAATGGGAAGGAGTTGGATATCCCATCTCATGTTATAGGAAGAGTCTCTGGTTTGGTATTAGAATCATTGAGATATTCACATCGCATGCTGTAGGAAGGGTCTAAGGATTGGAATGGGATGGACTTGGATATCACATCTCATGCTATAGGTAGGCTCTCAGGTTTGGTATAAGCATTGAGATATCACATCTCATGCTATAGGAAGGGTCTCAGAATTGGAATGGGAAGGAGTTGGATATCACATCTCAAGCTATAGGAAGGGTCTCAGTATTGGAATGGGAAGGACTTGGATATCACATCTCATGCTATAGGAAGGCTCTCAGGTTTGGAAGGGGAAAGAGTTGGATATCTCATTTCATGTTAGAGGTAGGATCTCAGGTTTGGTATTAGAGGCATTGAGATATCACATCTCATGCTATCAGAAGGGTCTCAGGAATGGAATGGGAAGGAGTTAGATATCACATCTCATGCTAAAGGGAGGGTCTCAGGTTTGGAAGGGGAAGGATTTGGATATCACATCTCATGTTATAGGAAGGATCTCAGGTTTGGTATTAGAAGCATTGAGATATCACATCTCATGCTATCGGAAGGATCTCAGGTTTGGTATTAGAAGCATTGAGATATCACATCTCATGCTATCAGAAGAGTCTCAGGATTGGAATAGGAAGGAGTTGGATATCACATTTCATGCTAAAGGGAGGGTCTCAGGTTTGGAAGGGGAAGGATTTGGATATCACATCTCATGTTATCGGAAGGATCTCACGTTTGGTATTAGAAGTATTGAGATATCATATCTCATGCTATAGGAAGGGTCTCAGGATTGGAATGGGAAGGAGTTGGATATCACATCTCATGCTATAGGGAGGGTCTCAGGATTGGAATGGGAAGAACTTAGATATCACATATCATGCTATAGGGAGGGTCTCAGTTTTGATATTAGAAGCATTGAGATATCACATCTCATGCTATCGGAAGTGTCTCAGGATTGGAATGGGAAGGAGCTGGATATCACATCTCATGCTAAAGGAAGGGTCTCAGGTTTGGAACGAGAAGGATTTGGATATCACATCTCATGTTATAGGAAGGGTCTCAGGTTTGGTATAAGCATTGAGATATCACATCTCTGCTATCGGAAGAGTCTCAGGATTGGAATGGGAAAGAGTTGGATATCCCATCTCATGTTATAGGACGGGTCTCAGGTTTGTTATTAGAATCATTGAGATATCATATTGCATGCTGTAGGAAGGGTCTAAGGGTTGGAATGTGAAGGACTTGGATATCACATCTCATGCTATAGATAGGCTCTTAGGTTTGGAAAGGGAAGGAGTTGGATATCACATTTCATGTTAGAGGAAGGATCTCAGGTTTGGTATTAGAAGCATTGAGATATCACATCTCATGCTATAGGAAGGGTCTCAGGATTGGAATGGGAAGCAGTTGGATATGACATCTCATGCTATAGGAAGGGTCTCAGGTTTGGTATAAGCATTAAGATATCACATCTCATGCTATAGGACGGGTCTCAGGATTGGAATGGAAGGAGTTGGATATCACATCTCATGTTATAGGAAGGATCTCAGGTTTGGTATTAGAAGCATTGAGACATCACATCTCATGCTATAGGAAGGGTCTCAGGGTTGGAATGGGAAGGAGTTGGTTATCACATCTCATCCAATAGGAAGGGTCTCAGGTTTGGAATGGGAAGGAATTGGATATCACATCTCATGTTATAGGAAGGATCTCAGGTTTGGTATTAGAAGCATTGAGATATCACATCTCATGCTATAGGAAGGGTCTCAGGATTGGAATGTGAAGGATTTGGATATCACATCTCATGCTAAAGGAAGGGACTCAGGTTTGGTAGAAGCATTGAGATATCACGTCGCTGCTATCGGAAGGGTCTCAGGATTGGATTGGGAAGGAGTTGGATATCCCTTCTCATGCTATAGGAAGGGTCTCAGGATTTGAATGGCAAGGAGTTGGATATCACATCTCATGCCATAGGAAGGGTCTCAGGTTTGGTATAAGCATTGAGATATCACATCTCTGCTATCGGAAGGGTCTCAGGATTGGATTGGGAAGGAGTTGGATATCCCTTCTCATGCTATAGGAAGTGTCTCAGGTTGGAATGGGAAGGAGTTGGATATCACATCTCATGTTATAGGAAGGGTCTCAGGATTGGAATGGGAAGGATTTGGATATCACATCTCTTGCTATAGGAAGGGTCTCAGGATTGGAATGGGTAGGAGTTGGATATTATTTTCTTGCTATAGGAAGGGTCTCATGTTTGGAATGGGAAGGAGTTGGATATCACATATGCTATAGTTAGTGTCTCAGGTTTGGAACGGGAAGGAGTTGGATATCACATCTCATGTTATAGGAAGGGTCTCAGGTTTGGTAGAAGCATTGAGATATCACATCTCTGCTATCAGAAGCGGCTCAGGATTGGAATGGGAAGGAGTTGGATATCCCATCTCATGTTATAGGAAGAGTCTCTGGTTTGGTATTAGAATCATTGAGATATCACATCGCATGCTGTAGGAAGGGTCTAAGGATTGGAATGGGATGGACTTGGATATCACATCTCATGTTATAGGTAGCCTCTCAGGTTTGGTATAAGCATTGAGATATCACATCTCATGCTATAGGAAGGGTCTCAGGATTGGAATGGGAAGGAATTGGATATCACATCTCAGGCTATAGGAAGGGTCTCAGGATTGGAATGGGAAGGAGTTGGATATCACATCTCATGCTATAGGAAGGGTCTCAGGTTTGGTATAAGCATTGAGATATCACATCTCATGCTATAGGAAGGGTCTCAGGATTGGAATGGAAGTAGTTGGATATCACATCTCATGTTATAGGAAGGATCTCAGGTTTGGTATTAGAAGCATTGAGACATCACATCTCATGCTATAGGAAGGGTCTCAGGATTGGAATGGGAAGGAGTTGGATATCAAATCCCATGCTATAGGAAGGGTCTCAGGATTGGAATGGGAAGGAGTTGAATATGACATCTCATGCCGTAGGAAGGGTCTCAGGTTTGGTATAAACATTGAGATATCACATCTCTGCTATCAAAAGGGTCTCAGGATTGGAATTGGAAGGAGTTGGATATCCCATCTCATGTTATAGGAAGAGTCTCAGGTTTGGTATTAGAAGCATTGAGATATCACATCTCATGCTATAGGAAGTGTCTCAGGATTGGAATGGGAAGGACTTGGATATCACATCTCATGCTATAGGTAGGGTCTCAAGTTTAACATTAGAAGCATTGAGATATCACATCTCATGCTATAGGAAGGGTCTGAGGATTGGAATGGGAAGGAGTTGGATATCACATCTCCTGCTATGGGAAGGGTCTCAGGTTTGGTATAAGCAGTGAGATATCACATCTCATGCTATAGGAAGTGTCTCAGGATTGGAATGGGAAGGAGTTGGATATCACATCTCATGTTATAGGAAGGATCTCAGGTGTGGTATAAGCATTGAGATATCACATCTCTGCTATCGGAAGGGTCTCAAGATTGGAATGGGAAGGAGTTGGATATTCCCATCTCATGTTATAGGAAGGGTCTCAGGTTTGGTATTAGAAGCATTGAGATATCACATCTCATGCTATAGGAAGGGTCTCAGGATTGGAATGGGAAGGACTTGGATATCACATCTCATGCTATAGGGAGGGTCTCAAGTTTGATATTAGAAGCTTTGAGATATCACATCTCATGATATCGGAAGGGTCTCAGGATTGGAATGGGAAGGAGTTGGATATCACATCTCATGATAAAGGACGGGTCTAAGGTTTGGAAGGGGAAGGATTTGGATATCACATCTCATGTTATATTACGGGTCTCAGGTTTGGTATTAGAAGCATTGATATATCAAGTCTCATAGTATAGGAAGGGTCTCAGAATTGGAATGGGAAGGAGTTGGATATCCCATCTCATGTTATAGGAAGAGTCTCTGGTTTGGTATTAGAATCATTGAGATATTCACATCGCATGCTGTAGGAAGGGTCTAAGGATTGGAATGGGATGGACTTGGATATCACATCTCATGCTATAGGTAGGCTCTCAGGTTTGGTATAAGCATTGAGATATCACATCTCATGCTATAGGAAGGGTCTCAGAATTGGAATGGGAAGGAGTTGGATATCACATCTCAAGCTATAGGAAGGGTCTCAGTATTGGAATGGGAAGGACTTGGATATCACATCTCATGCTATAGGAAGGCTCTCAGGTTTGGAAGGGGAAAGAGTTGGATATCTCATTTCATGTTAGAGGTAGGATCTCAGGTTTGGTATTAGAGGCATTGAGATATCACATCTCATGCTAAAGGGAGGGTCTCAGGAATGGAATGGGAAGGAGTTAGATATCACATCTCATGCTAAAGGGAGGGTCTCAGGTTTGGAAGGGGAAGGATTTGGATATCACATCTCATGTTATAGGAAGGATCTCAGGTTTGGTATTAGAAGCATTGAGATATCACATCTCATGCTATCGGAAGGATCTCAGGTTTGGTATTAGAAGCATTGAGATATCACATCTCATGCTATCAGAAGAGTCTCAGGATTGGAATAGGAAGGAGTTGGATATCACATTTCATGCTAAAGGGAGGGTCTCAGGTTTGGAAGGGGAAGGATTTGGATATCACATCTCATGTTATCGGAAGGATCTCACGTTTGGTATTAGAAGTATTGAGATATCATATCTCATGCTATAGGAAGGGTCTCAGGATTGGAATGGGAAGGAGTTGGATATCACATCTCATGCTATAGGGAGGGTCTCAGGATTGGAATGGGAAGGACTTAGATATCACATATCATGCTATAGGGAGGGTCTCAGTTTTGATATTAGAAGCATTGAGATATCACATCTCATGCTATCGGAAGTGTCTCAGGATTGGAATGGGAAGGAGCTGGATATCACATCTCATGCTAAAGGAAGGGTCTCAGGTTTGGAACGAGAAGGATTTGGATATCACATCTCATGTTATAGGAAGGGTCTCAGGTTTGGTATAAGCATTGAGATATCACATCTCTGCTATCGGAAGAGTCTCAGGATTGGAATGGGAAGGAGTTGGATATCCCATCTCATGTTATAGGACGGGTCTCAGGTTTGTTATTAGAATCATTGAGATATCATATTGCATGCTGTAGGAAGGGTCTAAGGGTTGGAATGTGAAGGACTTGGATATCACATCTCATGCTATAGATAGGCTCTTAGGTTTGGAAAGGGAAGGAGTTGGATATCACATTTCATGTTAGAGGAAGGATCTCAGGTTTGGTATTAGAAGCATTGAGATATCACATCTCATGCTATAGGAAGGGTCTCAGGATTGGAATGGGAAGCAGTTGGATATGACATCTCATGCTATAGGAAGGGTCTCAGGTTTGGTATAAGCATTGAGATATCACATCTCATGCTATAGGACGGGTCTCAGGATTGGAATGGAAGGAGTTGGATATCACATCTCATGTTATAGGAAGGATCTCAGGTTTGGTATTAGAAGCATTGAGACATCACATCTCATGCTATAGGAAGGGTCTCAGGGTTGGAATGGGAAGGAGTTGGTTATCACATCTCATCCAATAAGAAGGGTCTCAGGTTTGGAATGGGAAGGAATTGGATATCACATCTCATGTTATAGGAAGGATCTCAGGTTTGGTATTAGAAGCATTGAGGTATCACATCTCATGCTATAGGAAGGGTCTCAGGATTGGAATGTGAAGGATTTGGATATCACATCTCATGCTAAAGGAAGGGTCTCAGGTTTGGTAGAAGCATTGAGATATCACGTCGCTGCTATCGGAAGGGTCTCAGGATTGGATTGGGAAGGAGTTGGATATCCCTTCTCATGCTATAGGAAGGGTCTCAGGATTTGAATGGCAAGGAGTTGGATATCACATCTCATGCCATAGGAAGGGTCTCAGGTTTGGTATAAGCATTGAGATATCACATCTCTGCTATCGGAAGGGTCTCAGGATTGGATTGGGAAGGAGTTGGATATCCCTTCTCATGCTATAGGAAGTGTCTCAGGTTGGAATGGGAAGGAGTTGGATATCACATCTCATGTTATAGGAAGGGTCTCAGGATTGGAATGGGAAGGATTTGGATATCACATCTCTTGCTATAGGAAGGGTCTCAGGATTGGAATGGGTAGGAGTTGGATATTATTTTCTTGCTATAGGAAGGGTCTCATGTTTGGAATGGGAAGGAGTTGGATATCACATATGCTATAGTTAGTGTCTCAGGTTTGGAACGGGAAGGAGTTGGATATCACATCTCATGTTATAGGAAGGGTCTCAGGTTTGGTATAAGCATTGAGATATCACATCTCTGCTATCAGAAGCGGCTCAGGATTGGAATGGGAAGGAGTTGGATATCCCATCTCATGTTATAGGAAGAGTCTCTGGTTTGGTATTAGAATCATTGAGATATCACATCGCATGCTGTAGGAAGGGTCTAAGGATTGGAATGGGATGGACTTGGATATCACATCTCATGTTATAGGTAGGCTCTCAGGTTTGGTATAAGCATTGAGATATCACATCTCATGCTATAGGAAGGGTCTCAGGATTGGAATGGGAAGGAATTGGATATCACATCTCAGGCTATAGGAAGGGTCTCAGGATTGGAATGGGAAGGAGTTGGATATCACATCTCATGCTATAGGAAGGGTCTCAGGTTTGGTATAAGCATTGAGATATCACATCTCATGCTATAGGAAGGGTCTCAGGATTGGAATGGAAGTAGTTGGATATCACATCTCATGTTATAGGAAGGATCTCAGGTTTGGTATTAGAAGCATTGAGACATCACATCTCATGCTATAGGAAGGGTCTCAGGATTGGAATGGGAAGGAGTTGGATATCAAATCCCATGCTATAGGAAGGGTCTCAGGATTGGAATGGGAAGGAGTTGAATATGACATCTCATGCCGTAGGAAGGGTCTCAGGTTTGGTATAAACATTGAGATATCACATCTCTGCTATCAAAAGGGTCTCAGGATTGGAATTGGAAGGAGTTGGATATCCCATCTCATGTTATAGGAAGAGTCTCAGGTTTGGTATTAGAAGCATTGAGATATCACATCTCATGCTATAGGAAGTGTCTCAGGATTGGAATGGGAAGGACTTGGATATCACATCTCATGCTATAGGTAGGGTCTCAAGTTTGACATTAGAAGCATTGAGATATCACATCTCATGCTATAGGAAGGGTCTGAGGATTGGAATGGGAAGGAGTTGGATATCACATCTCCTGCTATGGGAAGGGTCTCAGGTTTGGTATAAGCAGTGAGATATCACATCTCATGCTATAGGAAGTGTCTCAGGATTGGAATGGGAAGGAGTTGGATATCACATCTCATGTTATAGGAAGGATCTCAGGTGTGGTATAAGCATTGAGATATCACATCTCTGCTATCGGAAGGGTCTCAAGATTGGAATGGGAAGGAGTTGGATATTCCCATCTCATGTTATAGGAAGGGTCTCAGGTTTGGTATTAGAAGCATTGAGATATCACATCTCATGCTATAGGAAGGGTCTCAGGATTGGAATGGGAAGGACTTGGATATCACATCTCATGCTATAGGGAGGGTCTCAAGTTTGATATTAGAAGCTTTGAGATATCACATCTCATGATATCGGAAGGGTCTCAGGATTGGAATGGGAAGGAGTTGGATATCACATCTCATGATAAAGGACGGGTCTAAGGTTTGGAAGGGGAAGGATTTGGATATCACATCTCATGTTATATTACGGGTCTCAGGTTTGGTATTAGAAGCATTGAGATATCAAGTCTCATAGTATAGGAAGGGTCTCAGAATTGGAATGGGAAGGAGTTGGATATCCCATCTCATGTTATAGGAAGAGTCTCTGGTTTGGTATTAGAATCATTGAGATATTCACATCGCATGCTGTAGGAAGGGTCTAAGGATTGGAATGGGATGGACTTGGATATCACATCTCATGCTATAGGTAGGCTCTCAGGTTTGGTATAAGCATTGAGATATCACATCTCATGCTATAGGAAGGGTCTCAGAATTGGAATGGGAAGGAGTTGGATATCACATCTCAAGCTATAGGAAGGGTCTCAGTATTGGAATGGGAAGGACTTGGATATCACATCTCATGCTATAGGAAGGCTCTCAGGTTTGGAAGGGGAAAGAGTTGGATATCTCATTTCATGTTAGAGGTAGGATCTCAGGTTTGGTATTAGAGGCATTGAGATATCACATCTCATGCTATCAGAAGGGTCTCAGGAATGGAATGGGAAGGAGTTAGATATCACATCTCATGCTAAAGGGAGGGTCTCAGGTTTGGAAGGGGAAGGATTTGGATATCACATCTCATGTTATAGGAAGGATCTCAGGTTTGGTATTAGAAGCATTGAGATATCACATCTCATGCTATCGGAAGGATCTCAGGTTTGGTATTAGAAGCATTGAGATATCACATCTCATGCTATCAGAAGAGTCTCAGGATTGGAATAGTAACATGTTACTGACCCTTCCTATAGCTTGAGATGTGATATCCAACTCCTTCCCTTTCCAATCCTGAGACCCTTCCTATAGCATGAGATGTGATATCTCAATGCTTCTAATACCAAACCTGAGATCCTTCCTATAACATGAGATGTGATATCCAAATCCTTCCACTTCCAAACCTGAGACCCTCCCTTTAGCATGAGATGTGATATCCGACTCCTTCCCATTCCAATCCTGAGACCCTTCTGATAGCATGAGATGTGATATCTCAATGCCTATAATACCAAACCTGAGATCCTTCCGATAGCATGAGATTTGATATCTCAATGCTTCTAATACCAAACCTGAGATCCTTCCTATAACATGAAATGTGATATCCAAATCCTTCCAAATCCAATCCTGATACCCTTCCGATAGCATGAGATGTGATATCCCAATGCTTCTACAAAACCTGAAACCCATACATGGCATGAGATGTGATATCAAACTCCTTCCCATTCCAATCCTGAGACACTTCCTATAGCATGAGATGTGATATCTCAATGCTTCTAATACCAAACCTGAGACTCTTCCTATAACATGAGATGGGATATCCAACTCCTTCCCATTCCAATCCTGAGACCCTTCCGATAGCAGAGATGTGATATCTCAATGCTTATACCAAACCTGAGACCCTTCCTATGGCATGAGATGTCATATACAACTCCTTCCCATTCCAATCCTGAGACCCTTCCTATAGCATGAGATGTGATATCTCAATGCTTATACCAAACCTGAGACCCATACATGGCATGAGATGTGATATCAAACTCCTTCCCATTCCAATCCTGAGACCATTCCTATAGCATGAGATGTGATATCTCAATGCTTCTAATACCAAACCTGAGACTCTTCCTATAACATGAGATGGGATATCCAACTCCTTCCCATTCCAATCCTGAGACCCTTCCGATAGCAGAGATGTGATATCTCAATGCTTATACCAATCCTGAGACCCTTCCTATAGCATGAGATGTGATGTCTCAATGCTTCTAATACCAAACCTGAGATCCTTCCTATAACATCAGATGTGATATCCAACTCCTTCCCATTCCAATCCTGAGACCCTTCCTATAGCATGAGATGTGATATCTCAATGTTCTTACCAAACCTGAGACCCTTCCTATAGCATGAGATGTGATATCCAACTCCTTCCCATTCCAATCCTGAGACCCTTCCTATAGCATTAGATGTGATATCTCAATGCCTCTAATACCAAATCTGAGATCCTTCCTCTAACATGAAATGTGATATCCAACTCCTTCCCTTTCCAAACCTGAGAGCCTACCTATAGCATGAGATGTGATATCCAAGACCTTCCCATTCCAATCCTTAGACCCTTCCTACAGCATACAATATGATATCTCAATGATTCTAATAACAAACATGAGACCCGTCCTATAACATGAGATGTGATATCCAACTCCTTCCCATTCCAATCCTGAGACACTTCCGATAGCAGAGATGTGATATCTCAATGCTTATTCCAAACCTGAGACCCTTCCTATAGCATGAGATGTGATATCCAACTCCTTCCCGTTCCAAACCTGAGACCCTTCCTATAGCATGTGATATCCAACTCCTTCCCATTCCAAACATGAGACCCTCCCTATAGCATGATATGTGATATCTAAGTCCTTCCCATTCCAATCCTGAGACCCTTCCTATAGCATGAGATGTGATATCTGAATGCCTCTAATACCAAACCTGAAATCCTTCCTCTAACATGAAATGTCATATCCAACTCCTTCCCTTTCCAAACCTGAGAGCCTACCTATAGCATGAGATGTGATATCCAAGACCTTCCCATTCCAATCCTTAGACCCTTCCTACAGCATACAATATGATATCTCAATGATTCTAATAACAAACCTGAGACCCGTCCTATAACATGAGATGTGATATCCAACTCCTTCCCATTCCAATCCTGAGACACTTCCGATAGCAGAGATGTGATATCTCAATGCTTATTCCAAACCTGAGACCCTTCCTATAGCATGAGATGTGATATCCAACTTCTTCCCGTTCCAAACCTGAGACCCTTCCTATAGCATATGTGATATCCAACTCCTTCCCATTCCAAACATGAGACCCTTCCTATAGCAAGAATTTAATATCCAACTCCTTCCCATTCCAATCCTGAGACCCTTCCTACAGCATGCGATGTGATATCTCAATGCTTCTAATACCAAACCTGAGACCCGTCCTATAACATGAGATGGGATATCCAACTCCTTCCCGTTCCAAACCTGAGACCCTTCCTATAGCATGAGATGTGATATCCAACTCCTTCCCATCCCAATCCTGAGACACTTCCGATTGCAGAGATGTGATATCTCAATGCTTATACCAAACCTGAGACTCTTCCTATAACATGAGATATGATATCCAACTCCTTCCCGTTCCAAACCTGAGACCCTTCCTATAGCATAAGATGTGATATCCAACTCCTTCCCATTCCAATCCTTAGACCCTTCCGATAGCATGAGATGTGATATCTCAATGCTTCTAATACCAAACCTGAGATCCTTCCTATAACATGAGATGTGATATCCAAATCCTTCCCCTTCCAAACCTGAGACCCTCCCTTTAGCATGAGATGTGATATCCAACTCCTTCCCATTCCAATCCTGAGACCCTTCTGATAGCATGAGATGTGATATCTCAATGCCTCTAATACCAAACCTGAGATCCTACCTCTAACATGAAATATGATATCCAACTCCTTCCCTTTCCAAACCTGAGATCCTGCCTATAGCATGAGATGTGATATCCAAGTCCTTCCCATTCCAATCCTGAGACCCTTCCTATAGCATGAGATGTGATATCTCAATGCTTATACCAAACCTGAGACCCTTCCTATGGCATGAGATGCCATATACAACTCCTTCCCATTCCAATCCTGAGACCCTGCTTATAGCATGAGATGTGATATCTCAATGCTTCTAATACCAAACCTGAGATCTTTCCTATAACATGAGATGTGATATCCAACTCCTTCCCATTCCAATCCTGAGACCATTCCTATAGCATGAGATGTGATATCTCAATGCTTATACCAAACCTGAGACCGTTCCTATAGCTTGAGATGTGATATCCAACTCCTTCCCCTTCCAAACCTGAGAGCCTTCCTATAGCATGAGATATGATATCCAAGTCCTTTCCATTCCAATCCTGAGACCCTTCCTATAACATGAGATGTGATATCCAACTCCTTCCCATTCCAACCTGAGACCCTTCCTATAGCATGAGATGGGATATCCAACTCCTTCCAAATCCAATCCTGATACCCTTCCGATAGCATGAGATGTGATATCCCAATGCTTCTACCAAACCTGAGACCCATACTATGGCATGAGATGTGATATCAAACTCCTTCCCATTCCAACCTGAGACCCTTCCTATAGCATGAGATGGGATATCCAACTCCTTCCAAATCCAATCCTGAAATCCTTCCGATAGCATGAGATGTGATATCCCAATGCTTCTACCAAACCTGAGACCCATACTATGGCATGAGATGTGATATCCAACTCCTTCCCATTCCAATTCTGAGACTCTTCTGATAGCATGAGATGTGATATCTCAATGCCTCTAATACCAAACCTGAGATCCTACCTCTAACATGAAATGTGATATCCAACTCTTTCCCGTTGCAAACCTGAGAGCCTTCCTATAGCATGAGATGTGATATCCAAGTCCTTCCCATTCCAATCCTGAGACCCTTCCTATAACATGAGATGTGATATCCAACTCCTTCCCATTCCAACCTGAGACCCTTCCTATAGCATGAGATGGGATATCCAACTCCTTCCAAATCCAATCCTGATACCCTTCCGATAGCATGAGATGTGATATCCCAATGCTTCTACCAAACCTGAGACCCATACTATGGCATGAGATGTGATATCAAACTCCTTCCCATTCCAATCCTGTGACCCTTCCTATAGCTTGAGATGTGATATCCAACTCCTTCCCATTCCAATTCTGAGACCCTTCCTATACAATGAGACTTGATATCTCAATGCTTCTAATACCAAACCTGAGACCCGTCCTATAACATGAGATGTGATATCCAAATCCTTCCCCTTCCAAACCTTAGACCCTTCCTTTATCATGAGATGTGATATCCAACTCCTTCCCATTCCAATCCTGAGACTCTTCCTATAGCATGAGATGTGATATCCAACTCCTTCCCATTCCAATCCTGAGACCCTTCCGATAGCAGAGATGTGATATCTCAATGCTTATACCAAACCTGAGATCCTTCCTATAACATGAGTTTTGATATCCAACTCCTTCCCATTCCAATCCTGAGACAATTCCTATAGCATGAGATGTGATATCTCACTGCTTATACCAAACCTGAGACCCTTCCTATAGCATGAGATGTGATATCCAACTCCTTCCCATTCCAATCCTGAGACCCTTATGATAGCATGAAATGTGATATCTCAATGCCTCTAATACCAAACCTGAGATCCTTCCTATAACATGAGATGTGATATCCAAATCCTTCCCCTTCCAAACCTGAGACCCTCCCTTTAGCATGAGATGTGATATCCAACTCCTTCCCATTCCAATCCTGAGACCCTTCTGATAGCATGAGATGTGATATCTCAATGCCTCTAATACCAAACCTGAGATCCTACCTCTAACATGAAATATGATATCCAACTCCTTCCCTTTCCAAACCTGAGATCCTGCCTATAGCATGAGATGTGATATCCAAGTCCTTCCCATTCCAATCCTGAGACCCTTCCTATAGCATGAGATGTGATATCTCAATGCTTATACCAAACCTGAGACCCTTCCTATGGCATGAGATGCCATATACAACTCCTTCCCATTCCAATCCTGAGACCCTGCTTATAGCATGAGATGTGATATCTCAATGCTTCTAATACCAAACCTGAGATCTTTCCTATAACATGAGATGTGATATCCAACTCCTTCCCATTCCAATCCTGAGACCATTCCTATAGCATGAGATGTGATATCTCAATGCTTATACCAAACCTGAGACCGTTCCTATAGCTTGAGATGTGATATCCAACTCCTTCCCCTTCCAAACCTGAGAGCCTTCCTATAGCATGAGATATGATATCCAAGTCCTTTCCATTCCAATCCTGAGACCCTTCCTATAACATGAGATGTGATATCCAACTCCTTCCCATTCCAACCTGAGACCCTTCCTATAGCATGAGATGGGATATCCAACTCCTTCCAAATCCAATCCTGATACCCTTCCGATAGCATGAGATGTGATATCCCAATGCTTCTACCAAACCTGAGACCCATACTATGGCATGAGATGTGATATCAAACTCCTTCCCATTCCAACCTGAGACCCTTCCTATAGCATGAGATGGGATATCCAACTCCTTCCAAATCCAATCCTGAAATCCTTCCGATAGCATGAGATGTGATATCCCAATGCTTCTACCAAACCTGAGACCCATACTATGGCATGAGATGTGATATCCAACTCCTTCCCATTCCAATTCTGAGACTCTTCTGATAGCATGAGATGTGATATCTCAATGCCTCTAATACCAAACCTGAGATCCTACCTCTAACATGAAATGTGATATCCAACTCTTTCCCGTTGCAAACCTGAGAGCCTTCCTATAGCATGAGATGTGATATCCAAGTCCTTCCCATTCCAATCCTGAGACCCTTCCTATAACATGAGATGTGATATCCAACTCCTTCCCATTCCAACCTGAGACCCTTCCTATAGCATGAGATGGGATATCCAACTCCTTCCAAATCCAATCCTGATACCCTTCCGATAGCATGAGATGTGATATCCCAATGCTTCTACCAAACCTGAGACCCATACTATGGCATGAGATGTGATATCAAACTCCTTCCCATTCCAATCCTGTGACCCTTCCTATAGCTTGAGATGTGATATCCAACTCCTTCCCATTCCAATTCTGAGACCCTTCCTATACAATGAGACTTGATATCTCAATGCTTCTAATACCAAACCTGAGACCCGTCCTATAACATGAGATGTGATATCCAAATCCTTCCCCTTCCAAACCTTAGACCCTTCCTTTATCATGAGATGTGATATCCAACTCCTTCCCATTCCAATCCTGAGACTCTTCCTATAGCATGAGATGTGATATCCAACTCCTTCCCATTCCAATCCTGAGACCCTTCCGATAGCAGAGATGTGATATCTCAATGCTTATACCAAACCTGAGATCCTTCCTATAACATGAGATGTGATATCCAACTCCTTCCCATTCCAATCCTGAGACAATTCCTATAGCATGAGATGTGATATCTCACTGCTTATACCAAACCTGAGACCCTTCCTATAGCATGAGATGTGATATCCAACTCCTTCCCATTCCAATCCTGAGACCCTTATGATAGCATGAAATGTGATATCTCAATGCCTCTAATACCAAACCTGAGATCCTTCCTATAACATGAGATGTGATATCCAAATCCTTCCCCTTCCAAACCTGAGACCCTCCCTTTAGCATGAGATGTGATATCCAACTCCTTCCCATTCCAATCCTGAGACCCTTCTGATAGCATGAGATGTGATATCTCAATGCCTCTAATACCAAACCTGATATCCTACCTCTAACATGAAATGTGATATCCAACTCCTTCCCTTTCCAAACCTGAGACCCTGCCTATAGCATGAGATGTGATATCCAAGTCCTTCCCATTCCAATCCTGAGACCCTTCCTATAGCATGTGATGTGATATCTCAATGCTTATACCAAACCTGAGACCCTTCCTATGGCATGAGATGTCATATACAACTCCTTCCCATTCCAATCCTGAGACCCTTCCTATAGCATGAGATGTGATATCTCAATGCCTCTAATACCAAACCTGAGATCCTACCTCTAACATGAAATGTGATATCCAACTCTTTCCCCTTCCAAACCTGAGAGCCTTCCTATAGCATGAGATGTGATATCCAAGTCCTTCCCATTCCAATCCCGAGACCCTTCCTATAACATGAGATGTGATATCCAACTCCTTCCCATTCCAACCTGAGACCCTTTCTATAGCATGAGATGGGATATCCAACTCCTTCCCATTCCAATCCTGAGACCTTTCCGATAGCAGAGATGTGATATCTCAATGCTTATACTAAACCTGAGACCCTTCCTACGGCATGAGATGTCATATACAACTCCTTCCCATTCCAATCCTGAGACCCTTCCTATAGCATGAGATGTGATATCTCAATGCTTATACAAAACCAGAGACCCTTCCTATAGCATGAGATGTGATATCCAACTCCTTCCCATTCCAATCCTGAGACCCTTCCTATAGCATGAGATGTGATATCTCAATGCTTATACAAAACCAGAGACCCTTCCTATAGCATGAGATGTGATATCCAACTCCTTCCCATTCCAATCCTGAGACCCTTCCTACAGCATGCAATATGATATCTCAATGATTCTAATAACAATCCTGAGACCCGTCCTATAACATGAGATGGGATATCCAACTCCTTCCCATTCCAATCCTGAGACACTTCCGATAGCAGAGATGTGATATCTCAATGCTTATACCAAACCTGAGACCCTTCCTATAACATGAGATCGGCTATCCAACTCCTTCCCGTTCCAAACCTGAGACCCTTCCTATAGCATGAGATGTGATTTCCAACTCCTTCCCATTCCAATCCTGAGACCCTTCCGATAGCATGAGATGTGATATCTCAATGCTTCTAATACCAAACCCGAGATCCTTCCTATAACATGTGATGTGATATCCAAATTCTTCCCCTTCCAAACCTGAGACCCTCCCTTTAGCATGAGATGTGATATCCAACTCCTTCCCATTCCAATCCTGAGACCCTTATGATAGCATGAGATGTGATATCTCAATGCCTCTAATACCAAACCTGAGATCCTTCCTATAACATGAGATGTGATATCCAAATCCTTTCCCTTCCAAACCTGAGACCCTCCCTTTAGCATGAGATGTGATATCCAACTCCTTCCCATTCCAATCCTGAGACCCTTCTGATAGCATGAGATGTGATATCTCAATGCCTCTAATACCAAACCTGATATCCTACCTCTAACATGAAATGTGATATCCAACTCCTTCCCTTTCCAAACCTGAGACCCTGCCTATAGCATGAGATGTGATATCCAAGTCCTTCCCATTCCAATCCTGAGACCCTTCCTATAGCATGTGATGTGATATCTCAATGCTTATGCCAAACCTGAGACCCTTCCTATGACATGAGATGTCATATACAACACCTTCCCATTCCAATCCTGAGACCCTTCCTATAGCATGTGATGTGATATCTCAATGCTTATACCAAACCTGAGACCCTTTCTATAGCTTGAGATGTGATATCCAACTCCTTCCCATTCCAATCCTGAGACCCTTCCTATAGCATGAGATGTGATATCTCAATACTTCTAATACCAAACCTGAGATCCTTCCGATAACATGAGATGTGATATCCAAATCCTTCCCCTTCCAAACCTGAGACCCTCCCTTTAGCATGAGATGTGATATCCAACTCCTTCCCATTCCAATCCTGAGACCCTTCTGATAGCATGAGATGTGATATCTCAATGCTTCTAATACCAAACCTGAGATCCTTCTGATAGCATGAGATGTGATATCTCAATACTTCTAATACCAAACCTGAGCTCCTTCTTATAACATGAGATGTGATATCCAAATCCTTCCCCTTCCAAACCTGAGACCCTCCCTTTAGCATAAGATGTGATATCCAACTCCTTCCCATTCCAATCCTGAGACCCTTCTGATAGCATGAGATGTGATATCTCAATGCCTCTAATACCAAACCTGAGATCCTACCTCTAACATGAAATGTGATATCCAACTCTTTCCCCTTCCAAACCTGAGAGCCTTCCTATAGCATGAGATGTGATATCCAAGTCCTTCCCATTCCAACCCCGAGACCCTTCCTATAACATGAGATGTGATATCCAACTCCTTCCCATTCCAACCTGAGACCCTTTCTATAGCATGAGATGGGATATCCAACTCCTTCCAAATCCAATCCTGATACCCTTCCGATAGCATGAGATGTGATATCCCAATGCTTATACCAAACCTGAGACCCATACTATGGCATGAGATGTGATATCAAACTCCTTCCCATTCCAATCCTGAGACCCTTCCTATAGCTTGAGATGTGATATCCAACTCCTTCCAATTCCAATTCTGAGACCCTTCCTATACCATGAGACTTGATATCTCAATGCTTCTAATACCAAACCTGAGACCCGCCCTATAACATGAGATGTGATATCCAAATCCTTCCCCTTCCAAACCTTAGACCCTTCTTTTATCATGAGATGTGATATCCAACTCCTTCCCATTCCAATCCTGAGACCCTTCCGATATCATGAGATGTGATATCTCAATGCTTCTAATATCAAACTTGAGACCCTCCCTATAGCATGAGATGTGATATCCAAGTCCTTCCCATTCCAATCCTGAGACCCTTCCTATAGCATGAGATGTGATGTCTCAATGCTTCTAATACCAAACCTGAGACCCTTCCTATAACATGAGATGGGAATATCCAACTCCTTCCCATTCCAATCCTGAGACCCTTCCGATAGCAGAGATGTGATATCTCAATGCTTATACCAAACCTGAGATCCTTCCTATAACATGAGATGTGATATCCAACTCCTTCCCATTCCAATCATGAGACACTTCCTATAGCATGAGATGTGATATCTCACTGCTTATACCAAACCTGAGACCTTTCCTATAGCATGAGATGTGGTATCCAACTCCTTCCCATTCCAATCCTGAGACCCTTCCTATAGCATGAGATGTGATATCTCAATGCTTCTAATATCAAACGTGAGACCCTCCCTATAGCATGAGATGTGATATCCAAGTCCTTCCGATTCCAATCCTGAGACACTTCCTATAGCATGAGATGTGATATCTCAATGCTTTAATACCAAACCTGAGACTCTTCCTATAACATGAGATGGGATATCCAACTCCTTCCCATTCCAATCCTGAGACCTTTCCGATAGCAGAGATGTGATATCTCAATGCTTATACTAAACCTGAGACCCTTCCTACGGCATGAGATGTCATATACAACTCCTTCCCATTCCAATCCTGAGACCCTTCCTATAGCATGAGATGTGATATCTCAATGCTTATACAAAACCAGAGACCCTTCCTATAGCATGAGATGTGATATCCAACTCCTTCCCATTCCAATCCTGAGACCCTTCCTATAGCATGAGATGTGATATCTCAATGCTTATACAAAACCAGAGACCCTTCCTATAGCATGAGATGTGATATCCAACTCCTTCCCATTCCAATCCTAAGACCCTTCCTACAGCATGCAATATGATATCTCAATGATTCTAATAACAATCCTGAGACCCGTCCTATAACATGAGATGGGATATCCAACTCCTTCCCATTCCAATCCTGAGACACTTCCGATAGCAGAGATGTGATATCTCAATGCTTATACCAAACCTGAGACCCTTCCTATAACATGAGATCGGCTATCCAACTCCTTCCCGTTCCAAACCTGAGACCCTTCCTTTAGCATGAGATGTGATATCCAGCTCCTTCCCATTCCAATCCTGAGACACTTCCGATAGCATGAGATGTGATATCTCAATGCTTCTAATATCAAAACTGAGACCCTCCCTATAGCATGATATGTGATATCTAAGTCCTTCCCATTCCAATCCTGAGACCCTTCCTATAGCATGAGATGTGATATCTCAATGCTTCTACCAAACCTGAGATCCTTCCTTTAGCATGAGATGTGATATCCAACTCCTTCCCATTCCAATCCTGAGACCCTTCATATAGCATGATATGTGATATCTCAATACTTCTAATACCAAACCTGAGATCCTTCCGATAACATGAGATGTGATATCCAAATCCTTCCCCTTCCAAACCTGAGACCCTCCCTTTAGCATGAGATGTGATATCCAACTCCTTCCCATTCCAATCCTGAGAACCTTCTGATAGCATGAGATGTGATATCTCAATGCTTCTAATACCAAACCTGAGATCCTTCCGATAGCATGAGATGTGATATCTCAATGCTTCTAATACCAAACCTGAGATCCTTCCTATAACATGAGATGTGATATCCAAATCCTTCCCCTTCCAAACCTGAGACCCTCCCTTTAGCATGAGATGTGATATCTCATTGCCTCTAATACCAAACCTGAGATCCTACCTCTAACATGAAATGTGATATCCAACTCTTTCCCCTTCCAAACCTGAGAGCCTTCCTATAGCATGAGATGTGATATCCAAGTCCTTCCCATTCCAATCCTGAGACCCTTCCTATAACATGAGATGTGAAATCCAACTCCTTCCCATTCCAACCTGAGACCCTTCCTATAGCATGAGATGTGATATCTCAATGCCTCTAATACCAAACCTGAGATCCTTCCTCTAACATGAAATGTGATATCCAACTCCTTCCCTTTCCAAACCTGAGAGCCTATCTATAGCATGAGATGTGATATCCAAGTCCTTCCCATTCCAATCCTTAGACCCTTCCTACAGCATGAAATATGATATCTCAATGATTCTAATAACAAACCTGAGACCCGTCCTATAACATGAGATGGGATATCCAACTCCTTCCCATTCCAATCCTGAGACACTTCCTATAGCAGAGATGTGATATCTCAATGCTTATACCAAACCTGAGACCCTTCCTATAACATGAGATGTGATATCCAACTCCTTCCCGTTCCAAACCTGAGACCCTTCCTTTAGCATGAGATGTGATATCCAGCTCCTTCCCATTCCAAACCTGAGACACTTCCGATAGCATGAGATGTGATATCTCAATGCTTCTAATATCAAAACTGAGACCCTCCCTATAGCATGATATGTGATATCTAAGTCCTTCCCATTCCAATCCTGAGACCCTTCCTATAGCATGAGATGTGATATCTCAATGCTTCTACCAAACCTGAGACCCTTCCTTTAGCATGAGAAGTGATATCCAACTCCTTCCCATTCCAATCCTGAGACCCTTCCTATAGCATGAGATGTGATATCTCAATGCTTCTAATATCAAAACTGAGACCCTCCCTATAGCATGATATGTGATATCTAAGTCCTTCCCATTCCAATCCTGAGACCCTTCCTATAGCATGAGATGTGATATCTCAATGCTTCTACCAAACCTGAGATCCTTCCTTTAGCATGAGATGTGATATCCAACTCCTTCCCATTCCAATCCTGAGACCCTTCATATAGCATGAGATGTGATATCTCAATACTTCTAATACCAAACCTGAGATCCTTCCGATAACATGAGATGTGATATCCAAATCCTTCCCCTTCCAAACCTGAGACCCTCCCTTTAGCATGAGATGTGATATCCAACTCCTTCCCATTCCAATCCTGAGAACCTTCTGATAGCATGAGATGTGATATCTCAATGCTTCTAATACCAAACCTGAGATCCTTCCGATAGCATGAGATGTGATATCTCAATGCTTCTAATACCAAACCTGAGATCCTTCCTATAACATGAGATGTGATATCCAAATCCTTCCCCTTCCAAACCTGAGACCCTCCCTTTAGCATGAGATGTGATATCTCATTGCCTCTAATACCAAACCTGAGTTCCTACCTCTAACATGAAATGTGATATCCAACTCTTTCCCCTTCCAAACCTGAGAGCCTTCCTATAGCATGAGATGTGATATCCAAGTCCTTCCCATTCCAATCCTGAGACCCTTCCTATAACATGAGATGTGAAATCCAACCCCTTCCCATTCCAACCTGAGACCCTTCCTATAGCATGAGATGTGATATCTCAATGCCTCTAATACCAAACCTGAGATCCTTCCTCTAACATGAAATGTGATATCCAACTCCTTCCCTTTCCAAACCTGAGAGCCTATCAATAGCATGAGATGTGATATCCAAGTCCTTCCCATTCCAATCCTTAGACCCTTCCTACAGCATGCAATATGATATCTCAATGATTCTAATAACAAACCTGAGACCCGTCCTATAACATGAGATGGGATATCCAACTCCTTCCCATTCCAATCCTGAGACACTTCCTATAGCAGAGATGTGATATCTCAATGCTTATACCAAACCTGAGACCCTTCCTATAACATGAGATGTGATATCCAACTCCTTCCCGTTCCAAACCTGAGACCCTTCCTTTAGCATGAGATGTGATATCCAGCTCCTTCCCATTCCAAACCTGAGACACTTCCGATAGCATTAGATGTGATATCTCAATGCTTCTAATATCAAAACTGAGACCCTCCCTATAGCATGATATGTGATATCTAAGTCCTTCCCATTCCAATCCTGAGACCCTTCCTATAGCATGAGATGTGATATCTCAATGCTTCTACCAAACCTGAGACCCTTCCTTTAGCATGAGAAGTGATATCCAACTCCTTCCCATTCCAATCCTGAGACCCTTCCTATAGCATGAGATGTGATATCTCAATACTTCTAATACCAAACCTGAGATCCTTCCGATAACATGAGATGTGATATCCAAATCCTTCCCCTTCCAAACCTGAGACCCTCCCTTTAGCATGAGATGTGATATCCAACTCCTTCCCATTCCAATCCTGAGACCCTTCTGATAGCATGAGATGTGATATCTCAATGCCTCTAATACCAAACCTGAGATCCTACCTCTAACATGAAATGTGATATCCAACTCTTTCCCCTTCCAAACCTGAGAGCCTTCCTATAGCATGAGATGTGATATCCAAGTCCTTCCCATTCCAATCATGAGACCCTTCCTATAACATGAGATGGGATATCCAACTCCTTCCCATTCCAATCCTGAGACCCTTCCTATAGCAGAGATGTGATATCTCAATGCTTATACCAAACCTGAGACCCTTCCTACAGCATGAGATGTCATATACAACTCCTTCCCATTCCAATCCTGAGACCCTTCCTATAGCATGAGATGTGATGTCTCAATGCTTCTAATACCAAACCTGAGATCCTTCCTATAACATGAGATGTGATATCCAACTCCTTCCCATTCCAATCCTGAGACCCTTCCTATAGCATGAGATGTGATATCCAATGCTTATACCAAACCTGAGACCCTTCCTATAGCATGAGATGTGATATCCAACTCCTTCCCATTCCAATCCTGAGACCCTTCCTATAGCATGAGATGTGATATCCAACGCCTTCCCTTTCCAAACCTGAGAGCCTACCTATAGCATGAGATGTGATATCCAAGTCCTTCCCATTCCAATCCTTAGACCCTTCCTACAGCATGCAATATGATATCTCAATGATTCTAATAACAAACCTGAGACCCATCCTATAACATGAGATGGGATATCCAACTTCTTCCCATTCCAATCCTGAGACACTTCCGATAGCAGAGATGTGATATCTCAATCCTTATATCAAACCTGAGACGCTTCCTACAACATGAGATGTGATATCCAACTCCTTCCCGTTCCAAACCTGAGACCCTTCCTATACCATATGTGATATCCAACTCCTTCCCATTCCAAACATGAGACCCTTCCTATAGCAAGAATGTAATATCCAACTCCTTCCCATTCCAATCCTGAGACCATTCCTATAGCATGAGATGTGATATCTCAATGCTTCTAATACCAAACCTGAGATCCTTCCTATGACATGAGATGTGATATCCAATTCCTTCCCATTCCAAACCTGAGACCCTTCCTACAAAATGCAATGTGATATCTCAATGCTTCTAATACCAAACCTGAGACCAGTCCTATAACATGAGATGGGATATCCAACTCCTTCCCGTTCCAAACATGAGACCCTTGCTATAGCATGAGATGTGATATCTCAATGCTTCTAATGCCAAACCTGGGATCCTTCCGATAGCATGAGATGTGATATCTCAATGCTTCTAATACCAAACTTGAGATCCTTCCGATAGCATGAGATGTGATATCTCAATGCTTCTAATACCAATCCTGAGATCCTTCCTATAACATGAGATGTGATATCCAAATCCTTCCCCTTCCAAACCTGAGACCCTCCCTTTAGCATGAGTTCTCAGGTTTGGTATTAGAAGCATTGAGATATCACATCTCATGCCATAGGAAGGGTCTCAGGATTGGAATGGGAAGGACTTGGATGTCACATCTCATGCTATAGGGAGGGTCTCAAGTTTGATATTAGAAGCATTGAGATAACAAATCTCATGATATCGGAAGGGTCTCAGGATTGGAATGGGAAGGAGTTGGATATCACATCTCATGATAAAGGAAGGGTCTAAGGTTTGGAAGGGGAAGGATTTGGATATCACATCTCATGTTATAGGACGGGTCTCAGGTTTGGTATTAGAAGCATTGAGATATCAAGTCTCATGGTATAAGAAGGGTCTCAGAATTGGAATGGGAAGGAGTTGGATATCACATCTCAAGCTATAGGAAGCGTCTCAGGATTGGAATGGGAAGGAGTTTGATATCACATCTCATGCCATAGTATGGTTCTCAGGTTTGGTAGAAGCATTGGGATATCACATCTCATGCTATCGGAAGGGTATCAGTATTGGATTTGGAAGGAGTTGGATATCCCATCTCATGCTATAGGAAGGGTCTCAGGTTGGAATGGGAAGGAGTTGGATATCATATCTCATGCTATAGGAAGGTTCTCAGGTTTGGAAAGGGAAGGAGTTGGATATCACATTTCATGTTAGAGGAAGGATCTCAGGTTTGGTATTAGAGGCCTTGAGATATCACATCTCATGCTATCGGAAGGGTCTCAGGATTGGAATGGGAAGGAGTTGGATATCACATCTCAAGCTATAGGAAGGGTCTCAGGTTTGGTATAAGCATTGAGATATCACATCTCATGCTATAGGAAGGGTCTCTGGATTGGAATGGGAAGAAGTTGGATATCACAACTCATGCTATAGGAAGGGTCTCAGGTTTGGTATAAGCATTGAGATATCACATCTCATGCTATAGGAAGGGTCTCAGGATTGGAATGGGAAGGAGTTGTACATGACATCTCATGCCATAGGAAGGGTCTCAGGTTTGGTATAAACATTGAGATATCACATCACATGCTATAGGAAGGGTCTCAGGATTGGAATGGGAAGGACTTGGATATCACATCACATGCTATAGGCAGGGTCTCAGGTTTGGAAAGGGAAGGAGATGGATATCACATTTCATGTTAGAGGTAGGATCTCAGGTTTGGTATTAGAGGCATTGAGATATCACATCTCATGCTATCAGAAGGGTCTCAGGATTGGAATGGGAAGGAGTTGGATATCACATCTCATGCTAAAGGGAGGGTCTCAGGTTTGGAAGGGGAAGGATTTGGAAATCACATCTCATATTATAGGAAGGATCTCAGGTTTGGTATTAGAAGCATTGAGATATCACATCTCATGCTATCGGAAGGATCTCAGGTTTGGTATAAGAGGCATTGAGATATCACATCTCATGCTATCATAAGGGTCTCAGGATTGGAATGGGAAGGAGTTGGATATCACATCTCATGTTATAGGAAGGATCTCAGGTTTGGTATTAGAAGCATTGAGACATCACATCTCATGCTATAGGAAGGGTCTCAGGATTGGAATGGGAAGGAGTTGGATATCACATCTCATGCTATAGGAAGGGTCTCAGATTTGGTATAAGGATTGAGATATCACATCTCATGCTATAGGAAGGGTCTCAGGATTGGAATGGGAAGGATTTGTATATGACATCTCAGGCCATAGGAAGGGTCTCAGGTTTGATATAAGAATTGAGATATCACATCTCTGCTATCGGAAGGGTCTCAGGATTGGAATGGGAAGGAGTTGGATATCCCATCTGAGTTGGATATCCCATCTCATGTTATAGGAAGGGTCTCAGGTTTGGTATTAGAAGCATTGAGATATCACATCTCATGCTATAGGAAGGGTCTCAGGATTGGAATGGGGAGGACTTGGATGTCACATCTCATGCTATAGGGAGGGTCTCAAGTTTGATATTAGAAGCATTGAGATAACAAATCTCATGATATCGGAAGGGTCTCAGGATTGGAATGGGAAGGAGTTGGATATCACATCTCATGATAAAGGAAGGGTCTAAGGTTTGGAAGGGGAAGGATTTGGATATCACATCTCATGTTATAGGACGGGTCTCAGGTTTGGTATTAGAAGCATTGAGATATCAAGTCTCATGGTATAGGAAGGGTCTCAGAATTGGAATGGGAAGAAATTGGATATCACATCTCAAGCTATAGGAAGGGTCTCAGGATTGGAATGGGAAGGAGTTTGATATCACATCTCATGCCATAGTATGGGTCTCAGATTTGGTAGAAGCATTGGGATATCACATCTCATGCTATCGGAATGGTATCAGTATTGGATTTGGAAGGAGTTGGATATCCCATCTCATGCTATAGGAAAGGTCTCAGGTTGGAATGGGATGGAGTTGGATATCACATTTCATGTTATAGGAAGGGTCTCAGGTTTGGAATGGGAAGGAGTTGGATATCACATTTCATGTTAGAGGAAGGATCTCAGGTTTGGTATTAGAGGCCTTGAGATATCACATTTCATGTTATAGGAAGGGTCTCAGGTTTGGAATGGGAAGGAATTGGATATCACATCTCATGTTATAGGAAGGATCTCAGGTTTGGTATTAGAACCATTGAGATATCACATCTCATGCTATAGGAAGGGTCTCAGGATTGGAATGCGAAGGATTTGGATATCACATCTCATGCTAAAGGAAGGGTCTCAGGTTTGGTAGAAGCGTTGAGATATCACATCTCTGCTATCGGAAGGGTCTCAGGATTGGATTGGGAAGGAGTTGGATATCCCTTCCCATGCTATAAAAGGGTCTCAGGATTTGAATGGCAAGGAGTTGGATATCACATATCATGCCATAGGAAGGGTCTCAGGTTTGGTATAAGCATTGAGATATCACATCTCTGCTATCGGAAGGGTCTCCGGATTGGATTGCGAAGGAGTTGGATATCCCTTCTCATGCTATAGGAAGTGTCTCAGGTTGGAATGGGAAGGAGTTGGATATCACATCTCATGTTATAGGAAGGGTCTCAGGATTGGAATGGGAAGGATTTGGATATCACATCTCTTGCTATAGGAAGGGTCTCAGGATTGGAATGGGTAAGAGTTGGATATTACATTCTTGCTATAGGAAGGGTCTCATGTTTGGAATGGAAGGAGTTGGATATCACATATGCTATAGGAAGTGTCTCAGGTTTGGAACGGGAAGGAGTTGGATATCACATCTCATGTTAGAGGAAGGATCTCAGGTTTGGTATTAGAGGCCTTGAGATATCACATCTCATGCTATAGGAAGGGTCTCAGGTTTGGTATAAGCATTGAGATATCACATCTCATGCTATAGGAAGGGTCCCAGGATTGGAATGGGAAGGAGTTGTATATGACATCTCATGCCATAAGAAGGGTCTCAGGTTTGGTATAAGCATTGAGATATCACATCACATGCTATAGGAAGGGTCTCAGGATTGGAATGGGAAGGAATTGGATATCACAGCTCATGCTATAGGCAGGGTCTCAGGTTTGGAAAGGGAAGGAGATGGATATCACATTTCATGTTAGAGGTAGGATCTCAGGTTTGGTATTAGAGGCATTGAGATATCACATCTCATGCTATCAGAAGGGCCTCAGGATTGGAATGGGAAGGAGTTGTATATCACATCTCATGCTAAAGGGAGGGTCTCAGGTTTGGAAGGGGAAGGATTTGAATATCACATCACATGTTATAGGAAGGATCTCAGGTTTGGTATTAGAGGCATTGAGATATCACATCTCATGCTATCGGAAGGGTCTCAGGATTGGAATGGGAAGGAGTTGGATATCACATCTCATGCTATAGGAAGGGTCTCAGGTTTGGAACGGGAAGGAGTTGGATATCACATCTCGTGTTATAGGAAGAGTCTCAGGTTTGGTATAAGCATTGAGATATCACATCTCTGCAATTGGAAGTGTCTCAGGATTGGGATGGGAAGGATTTGGATATCACATCTCATGCTATAGGAAGGGTCTCAGGTTTGGAACGGGAAGGAGTTGGATATCACATCTCATGTTATAGGAAGAGTCTCAGGTTTGGTATAAGCATTGAGATATCAAATCTCTGCAATCGGAAGTGTCTCAGGATTGGAACGGGAAGGAGTTGGATATCGCATCTCATGTTATAGGACTGGTCTCAGGTTTGGTATTAGAAGCATTGAGATATCACATCGCATGCTGTAGGAAGGGACTCAGGTTTGGAATGGGAAGGAATTGGATATCACATCTCATGTCATAGGAAGGATCTCAGGTTTGGTATTAGAAGCATTGAGATATCACATCTCATGCTATAGGAATGGTCTCAGGATTGGAATGGGAAGGAGTTGGATATTACATTCTTGCTATGGGAAGGGTCTCATGTTTGGAATTGGAAGGAGTTGGATATCACATATGCTATAGGAAGGGTCTCAGGTTTGGAATGGGAAGGAGTTGGATATCACATCTCATGTTATAGGAAGGGTCTCAGGTTGGTATACGCATTGAGATATCACATCTCTGCTATCGGAAGGGTCTCAGGATTGGAATGGGGAGGACTTGGATGTCACATCTCTTGCTATAGGGAGGGTCTCAAGTTTGATATTAGAAGCATTGAGATAACAAATCTCATGATATCGGAAGGGTCTCAGGATTGGAATGGGAAGGAGTTGGATATCACATCTCATGATAAAGGAAGGGTCTAAGGTTTGGAAGGGGAAGGATTTGGATATCACATCTCATGTTATAGGACGGGTCTCAGGTTTGGTATTAGAAGCATTGAGATATCAAGTCTCATGGTATAGGAAGGGTCTCAGAATTGGAATGGGAAGGAGTTGGATATCACATCTCAAGCTATAGGAAGGGTCTCAGGATTGGAATGGGAAGGCGTTTGATATCACATCTTATGCCATAGTATGGGTCTCAGGTTTGGTAGAAGCATTGGGATATCACATCTCATGCTATTGGAAGGGTATCAGTATTGGATTTGGAAGGAGTTGGATATCCCATCTCATGCTATAGGAAGGGTCTCAGGTTGGAATGGGAAGGAGTTGGATTTCACATTTCATGTTATAGGAAGGGTCTCAGGATTGGAATGGGAAGGACTTGGATATCATATCTCATGCTATAGGAAGGCTCTCAGGTTTGGAAGGGGAAGGAGTTGGATATCACATTTCATGTTAGAGGAAGGATCTCAGGTTTGGTATTAGAGGCCTTGAGATATCACATCTCATGCTATAGGAAGGGTCTCGGGATTGGAATGGGAAGGAGTTCGATATCACATCTCAAGCTATAGGAAGGGTCTCAGGTTTGGTATAAGCATTGAGATATCACATCTCATGCTATAGGAAGGGTCTCAGGATTGGAATGGGAAGGAGTTGGATATCACATCTCATATTATAGGAAAGATCTCAGGTTTGGTATTAGAAGCATTGAGACATCACATCTCATGTTATAGGAAGGGTCTTAGGATTGGAATGGGAAGAAGTTGGATATCACATCTCATGCTATAGGAAGGGTCTCAGGTTTGGTATAAGCATTGAGATATCACATCTCATGCTATAGGAAGGGTCTCAGGATTGGAATGGGAAGGAGTTGTATATGACATCTCATGCCATAGGAAGGGTCTCAGGTTTGGTATAAGTATTGAGATATCACATCACATGCTATAGGAAGGGTCTCAGGATTGGAATGGGAAGGACTTGAATATCACATCTCATGCTATAGGCAGGGTCTCAGGTTTGGAAAGGGAAGGAGATGGATATCACATTTCATGTTAGAGGTAGGATCTCAGGTTTGGTATTAGAGGCATTGAGATATCACATCTCATGCTATCAGAAGGGTCTCAGGATTGGAATGGGAAGGAGTTGGATATCACATCTCATGCTAAAGGGAGGGTCTCAGGTTCGGAAGGGGAAGGATTTGGATATCACATCTCATGTTATAGGAAGGATCTCAGGTTTGTTATTAGAAGCATTGAGATATCACATCTCATGCTATCGAAAGGATCTCAGGTTTGGTATTAGAAGCATTGAGATATCACATCTCATGCTATAGGAAGGGTCTCAGGATTGGAATGGGAAGGAGTTGGATATCACATCTCATGATAAAGGAAGGGTCTAAGGTTTGGAAGGGGAAGGGTTTGGATATCACATCTCATGTTATAGGACGGGTCTCAGGTTTGGTATTAGAAGCATTGAGATATCAAGTCTCATGGTATAGGAGGGGTCTCAGAATTGGAATGGGAAGGAGTTGGATATCACATCTCAAGCTATAGGAAGGGTCTCAGGATTGGAATGGGAAGGAGTTTGATGTCACATCTTATGCCATAGTATGGGTCTCAGGTTTGGTAGAAGCATTGGGATATCACATCTCATGCTATTGGAAGGGTATCAGTATTGGATTTGGAAGGAGTTGGATATCCCATCTCATACTATAGGAAGGGTCTCAGGTTGGAATGGGAAGGAGTTGGATATCACATTTCATGTTATAGGAAGGGTCTCAGGATTGGAATGGGAAGGACTTGGATATCATATCTCATGCTATAGGAAGGCTCTCAGGTTTGGAAGGGGAAGGAGTTGGATATCACATCTCAAGCTATAGGAAGGGTCTCAGGTTTGGTATAAGCATTGAGATATCACATCTCATGCTATAGGAAGGGTCTCAGGATTGGAATGGGAAGGAGTTGGATATCACATCTCATGTTATAGGAAAGATCTCAGGTTTGGTATAAGAAGCATTGAGACATCACATCTCATGTTATAGGAAGGGTCTTAGGATTGGAATGGGAAGACGTTGGATATCACATCTCATGCTATAGGAAGGGTCTCAGGTTTGGTATAAGCATTGAGATATCACATCTCATGCTATAGGAAGGGTCTCATGATTGGAATGGGAAGGAGTTGTATATGACATCTCATGCCATAGGAAGGGTCTCAGGTTTGGTATAAGCATTGAGATATCACATCACATTCTATAGGAAGGGTCTCAGGATTGGAATGGGAAGGACTTGGATATCACATCTCATGCTATAGGCAGGGTCTCAGGTTTGGAAAGGGAAGGAGATGGATATCACATTTCATGTTAGAGGTAGGATCTCAGGTTTGGTATTATAGGCATTGAGATATCACATCTCATGCTATCAGAAGGGTCTCAGGATTGGAATGGGAAGGAGTTGTATATCACATCTCATGCTAAAGGGAGGGTCTCAGGTTTGGAAGGGGAAGGATTTGGAAATCACATCTCATGTTATAGAAAGGATCTCAGGTTTGGTATTAGAAGCATTGAGATATCACATCTCATGCTATCGGAAGTATCTCAGGTTTGGTATTAGAGGCATTGAGATATCACATCTCATGCTATCATAAGGGTCTCAGGATTGGAATGGGAAGGAGTTGGATATCACATCTCTTGTTATAGGAAGGATCTCAGGTTTGGTATTAGAAGCATTGAGATATCACATCTCATGCTATAGGAAGGGTCTCAGGATTGGAATGGGAAGGAGTTGGATATCACATCTCATGCTATAGTTACATCTCATGCTAAAGGAAGGGTCTCAGGTTTGGAATGGGAAGGAGTTGGATATGACATCTCTTGTTATAGGGAGGGTCTCAGGATTTGAATGGCAAGGAGTTGGATATCACATCTCATGCCATAGGAAGGGTCTCAGGTTTGGTATAAGCATTGAGATATCACATCTCTGCTATCGGAAGGGTCTCAGGATTGGATTGGGAAGGAGTTGGATATCCCTTCTCATGCTATAGGAAGGGTCTCAGGTTGGAATGGGAAGGAGTTGGATATCACATCTCATGTTATAGGAAGGGTCTCAGGATTGGAATGGGAAGGATTTGGATATCGCATCTCTTGCTATAGGAAGGGTCTCAGGATTGGAATGGGAAGGAGTTGGATATCATATCTCATGCTATAGGAAGGGTCTCAGGAATGGAATGGGAAGGAGTTTTATATGACATCTCATGCCATAGGAAGGATCTCATGTTTGGTATTAGAAGCATTGAGACATCACATCTCATGTTATAGGAAGGGTATCAGGATTGTAATGGGAAGGAGTTGGATATCACATCTCATGCTATAGGAAGGGTCTCAGGTTTGGTATAAGCATTGAGATATCACATCTCATGCTATAGGAAGGGTCTCAGGATTGGAATGGGAAGGAGTTGTATATGACATCTCATGCCATAGGAAGGGTCTCAGGTTTGGTATAAGCATTGAGATATCACATCTCTGCTATCGGAAGGGTCTCAGGATTGGAATGGGAAGGACTAGGATATCACATCTCATGCTATAGGAAGGGTCTCAGGATTGGAATGGGAAGGACTTGGATATCACATCTCATGTTATAGGAAGGGTCTCAGGTTTGGTATTAGAAGCATTGAGATATCACATCTCATGCTATAGGAAGGGTCTCAGGAATGGAATGGGAAGGACTTCGATATCACATCTCATGATAAAGGAAGGGTCTAAGGTTTGGAAGGGGAAGGATTTGGATATCACATCTCATGTTATAGGACGGGTCTCAGGTTTGGTATTAGAAGCATTGTGATATCACATCTCATGCTATAGGAAGTGTCTCAGGATTGGAATGATAAGGAGTTGGATATCACATCTCATGCTATAGGAAGGGTTTCAGGTTTGGTAGAAGCATTGAGATATCACATCTCATGCTATAGGAAGAGTCTCAGGTTTGGGAAGGGAAGGATTAGGATTTCACATCTCATGTTATAGGATGGTTCTCAGGTTTGGAATGGGAAGGAGTTGGATATCACATCTCATGTTATAGGAAGGATCTCATGTTTGGTATTAGAAGCATTGAGATATCACATCTCATGCTATAGGAAGGGTCTCCGGATTGGAATGTGAAGGATTTGGATATTACATCTCATGCTAAAGGAAGGGTCTCAGGTTTGGAATGGGAAGGAGTTGGATATGACATCTCTTTTTATAGGGAGGGTCTCAGGATTTGAATGGCAAGGAGTTGGATATCACATCTCATGCCATAGGAAGGGTCTCAGGTTTGGTATAAGCATTGAGATATCGCATCTCTGCTATCGGAAGGGTCTCAGGATTGGATTGGGAAGGAGTTGGATATCCCTTCTCATGCTATAGGAAGGGTCTCAGGTTGGAATGGGAAGGAGTTGGATATCACATCTCATGTTATAGGAAGGGTCTCAGGATTGGAATGGGAAGGATTTGGATATCGCATCTCTTGCTATAGGAAGGGTCTCAGGTTTTTTATTAGAAACATTGAGATATCACATCTCATGCTATAGGAAGGGTTTTAGGATTGGAATGGGAAGTATTTGGATATCACATCTCATGCTAAAGGAAGGGTCTCAGGTTTGGAAGGGGAAGGATTTGGATATCATATCTCATGTTATAGGACGGGACCCAGGTTTGGTATTAGAAGCATTGAGATATCACATCTCATGGTATAGGAAGGGTCTCAGGGTTGGAATGGGAAGGAGTTGGATATCACATCTCAACCAATAGGAAGGGTCTCAGGTTTGGAATGGGAAGGAATTGGATATCACATCTCATGTTATAGGAAGGGTCTCAGGTTTGGTAGAAGCGTTGAGATATCACATCTCTGCTATCGGAAGGGTCTCAGGATTGGATTGGGAAGGAGTTGGATATCCCATCTCATGCCATAGGAAGGGTCTCAGGTTTGGCATAAGAAGGAGTTGGATATCCCATCTCATGCTATAGGAAGGGTCTCAGGTTGGAATGGGAAGGAGTTGGATATGACATCTCATGTTATAGGAAGGGTCTCAGGATTGGAATGGGAAGGACTTGGATATCACATTTCATGCTGTAGGAAGGCTCTCAGGTTTGGAAAGGGAAGGAGTTGGATATCACATTTCATGTTAGAGGTAGGATCTCAGGTTTGGTATTAGAGGCATTGAGATATCACATCTCATTCTATCAGAAGGGTATCAGGATTGGAATGGGAAGGAGTTGGATATCACATCTCATGCTAAACGGAGGGTCTCAGGTTCGGAAGGGGAAGGATTTGGATATCACATCTCATGTTATAGGAAGGATCTCAGGTTTGGTATTAGAAGCATTGAGATATCACATCTCATGCTATCGGAAGGATCTCAGGTTTGGTATTAGAAGCATTGAGATATCACATGTCATGCTATAGGAAGGGTCTCAGGATTGGAATGGGAAGGAGTTGGATATCACATCTCATGTTATAGGAAGGATCTCAGGTTTGGTATTAGAAGCATTGAGATATCACATCTCATGCTATAGGACTGGTCTCAGGATTGGAATGGGAAGGAGTTGGATATCACATCTCATGCTAAAGGAAGGGTCTCAGTTTTGGTAGAAGCATTGAGATTTCACATATCATGCTATAGGAAGGGTCTCAGGATTGGAATGGGAAGGAGTTGGATATCATATCTCATGCTATAGGAAGGGTCTCAGGTTTGGTATAAGCATTGAGATATCACATCTCTGCTATCGGAAGGGTCTCAGGATTGGAATGGGAAGGACTTAGATATCACATCTCATGCTATAGGGAGGGTCTCAGTATTGATATTAGAAGCATTGAGATATCACATCTCAAGCTATCAGAAGGGTCTCAGGATTGGAATGGGAAGGAGTTGGATATTACATCTCATGCTATAGGAAGGGTCTCAGGTTAGGAAGGGAAAGGAGTTGGATATCACATTTCATGTTAGAGGAAGGATCTCAGGTTTGGTATTAGAGGCCTTGAGATATCACATCTCATGCTATAGGAAGGGTCTCAGGATTGGAATGGGAAGGAGTTGGATATCACATCTCATGTTATAGGAAAGATCTCAGGTTTGGTATTAGAAGCATTGAGACATCACATCTCATGTTATAGGAAGGGTCTTAGGATTGGAATGGGAAGGAGTTGTATATGACATCTCATGCCATAGGAAGGGTCTCAGGTTTGCTATACGCATTGAGATATCACATCACATGCTATAGGAAGGGTCTCAGGATTGGAATGAGAAGGAATTGAATATCACATCTCATGCTATAGGCAGGGTCTCAGGTTTGGAAAGGGAAGGAGATGGATATCACATTTCATGTTATAGGACGGGTCTCAGGTTTGGTATTAGAAGCATTGTGATATCACATCTCATGCTATAGGAAGTGTCTCAGGATTGGAATGGGAAGGAGTTGGATATCACAACTCATGCTATTGGAAGGGTTTCAGGTTTGGTAGAAGCATTAAGATATCACATCTCATGCTATAGGAAGAGTCTCAGGTTTGGGAAGGGAAGGATTTGGATTTCACATCTCATGTTTTAGGATGGTTCTCATGTTTGGTTTTTGAAGCATTGAGATATCACATCTCATGCTATCGGAAGGGTCTCAGGTTTGGAATGGGAAGGAGTTGGATATCACATCTCGTGTTATAGGAAGGATCTCATGTTTGGTATTAGAAATATTGAGATATCACATCTCATGCTATAGGAAGGGTCTCCGGATTGGAATGTGAAGGATTTGGATATTACATCTCATGCTAAAGGAAGGGTCTCAGGTTTGGAATGGGAAGGAGTTGGATATGACATCTCTTGTTATAGGGAGGGTCTCAGGATTTGAATGGCAAGGAGTTGGATACCCCATCTCATGCCATAGGAAGGGTCTCAGGTTTGGCATAAGAAGGAGTTGGATATCCCATCTCATGCTATAGGAAGGGTCTCAGGTTGGAATGGGAAGGAGTTGGATATGACATCTCATGTTATAGGAAGGGTCTCAGGATTGGAATGGGAAGGACTTGGATATCACATCTCATGCTGTAGGAAGGCTCTCAGGTTTGGAAAGGGAAGGAGTTGGATATCACATTTCATGTTAGAGGTAGGATCTCAAGTTTGGTATTAGAGGCATTGAGATATCACATCTCATTCTATCTGAAGGGTATCAGGATTGGAATGGGAAGGAGTTGGATATCACATCTCATGCTAAACGGAGGGTCTCAGGTTCGGAATGGGAAGGAGTTGGATATCACATCTCATGTTATAGGAACGATCTCAGGTTTGGTATTAGAAGCATTGAGATATCACATCTCATGCTATAGGACTGGTCTCAGGATTGGAATGGGAAGGAGTTGGATATCACATCTCATGCTAAAGGAAGGGTCTCAGTTTTGGTAGAAGCATTGAGATTTCACATATCATGCTATAGGAAGGGTCTCAGGATTGGAATGGGAAGGAGTTGGATATCATATCTCATGCTATAGGAAGGGTCTCAGGTTTGGTATAAGCATTGAGATATCACATCTCTGCTATCGGAAGGGTCTCAGGATTGGAATGGGAAGGACTTAGATATCACATCTCATGCTATAGGGAGGGTCTCAGTATTGATATTAGAAGCATTGAGATATCACATCTCAAGCTATCGGAAGGGTCTCAGGATTGGAATGGGAAGGAGTTGGATATCACATCTCATGTTAGAGGAAGGATCTCAGGTTTGGTATTAGAGGCCTTAAGATATCACATCTCATGCTATAGGAAGGGTCTCAGGATTGGAATGGGAAGGAGTTGGATATCACATCTCAAGCTATAGGAAGGGTCTCAGGTTTGGTATAAGCATTGAGATATCACATCTCATGCTATAGGAAGGGTCCCAGGATTGGAATGGGAAGGAGTTGGATATCACATCTCATGTTATAGGAAAGATCTCAGGTTTGGTATTAGAAGCATTGAGACATCACATCTCATGTTATAGGAAGGGTCTTAGGATTGGAATGGGAAGGAGTTGTATATGACATCTCATGCCATAGGAAGGGTCTCAGGTTTGGTATACGCATTGAGATATCACATCACATGCTATAGGAAGGGTCTCAGGATTGGAATGGGAAGGACTTGAATATCACATCTCATGCTATAGGCAGGGTCTCAGGTTTGGAAAGGGAAGGAGATGGATATCACATTTCATGTTAGAGGTAGGATCTCAGGTTTGGTATTAGAGGCATTGAGATATCACATCTCATGCTATCAGAAGGGTCTCAGGATTGGAATGGGATGGAGTTGTATATCACATCTCATGCTAAAGGGAGGGTCTCAGGTTTGGAAGGGGAAGGATTTGGAAATCACATCTCATGTTATAGGAAGGATCTCAGGTTTGGTATTAAAAGCATTGAGATATCACATCTCATGCTATCGGAAGTATCTCAGGTTTGGTATTAGAGGCATTGAGATATCACATCTCATGCTATCATAAGGGTCTCAGGATTGGAATGGGAAGGAGTTGGATATCACATCTCATGTTATAGGAAGGATCTCAGGTTTGGTATTAGAAGCATTGAGATATCACATCTCATGCTATAGGAAGGGTCTCAGTATTGTAATGGGAAGGAGTTGGATATCACATCTTATGCTATAGGAAGGGTCTCAGATTTGGTATAAGAATTGAGATATCACATCTCATGCTATAGGAAGGGTCTCAGGATTGGAATGGGAAGGAGTTGGATATCACATCTCATGCTATAGGAAGGGTCTCAGGTTTGGAACGGGAAGGAGTTAGATATCACATCTCATGTTATAGGAAGAGTCTCAGGTTTGGTATAAGCATTGAGATATCACATCTCTGCTATCGGAGGTGTCTCATGATTGGGATGGGAAGGAATTGGATATCACATCTCATGCTATAGGAAGGGTATCAGGTTTGGAACGGGAAGGAGTTGGATATCCCATCTCATGTTATAGGACAGGTCTCAGGTTTGATATTAGAAGCATTGAGATATCACATCTCTGCTATTGGAAGGGTCTCAGGATTGGAATGGGAAGGACTTGGATATCAGAATTCATGTTATAGGAAGGGTCTCAGGTTTGGTATTAGAAGCATTGAGATATCACATCTCATGCTATAGGAAGGGTCTCAGGATTGAAATGGGAAGGACTTGGATATCACATCTCATGTTATAGGAAGGGTCTCAGGTTTGGTATTAGAAGCATTGAGATATCACATCTCATGCTATAGGAAGGGTCTCAGGAATGGAATGGGAAGGACTTGGATATCACATCTCATGATAAAGGAAGGGTCTAAGGTTTGGAAGGGGAAGGATTTGGATATCACATCTCATGTTATTGGACCGGTCTCAGGTTTGGTATTAGAAGCATTGAGATATCAAGTCTCATGGTATAGGACGGGAGTTTGATATCACATCTCATGCCATGGTATGGGTCTCAGGTTTTGTAGAAGCATTGGGATATCACATCTCATGCTATCGGAAGGGTATCAGGATTGGATTTGGAAGGAGTTGGATATCCCATCTCATGCTATAGGAAGGGTCTCAGGTTGGAATGGGAAGGAGTTGGATATGACATCTCATGTTATAGGAAGGGTCTCAGGATTGGAATGGGAAGGACTTGGATATCACATCTCATGCTGTAGGAAGGCTCTCAGGTTTGGAAAGGGAAGGAGTTGGATATCACATTTCATGTTAGAGGTAGGATCTCAGGTTTGCTATTCGAAGCATTGAGATATCACATCTCATGCTATCAGAAGGGTATCAGGATTGGAATGGGAAGAAGTTGGATATCACATCTCATGCTAAAGGGAGGGTCTCAGGTTCGGAAGGGGAAGGATTTGGATATCACATCTCATGTTATAGGAAGGATCTCAGGTTTGGTATTAGAAGCATTGAGATATCATATCTCATGCTATCTGAAGGATCTCAGGTTTGGTATTAGAAGCATTGAGATATCACATCTCATGCTATAGGAAGGGTCTCAGGATTGGAATGGGAAGGAGTTAGATATCACATCTCATGTTATAGGAAGGATCTCAGGTTTGGTATTAGAAGCATTGAGATAGCACATCTCATGCTATAGGACTGGTCTCAGGATTGGAATGGGAAGGAGTTGGATATCACATCTCATGCTAAAGGAAGGGTCTCAGTTTTGGTAGAAGCATTGAGATTTCACATATCATGCTATAGGAAGGGTCTCAGGATTGGAATGGGAAGGAGTTGGATATCACATCTCATGCTATAGGAAGGGTCTCAGGTTTGGTATAAGCATTGAGATATCACATCTCTGCTATCGGAAGGGTCTCAGGATTGGAATGGGAAGGACTTAGATATCACATCTCATGCTATAGGGAGGGTCTCAGTATTGATATTAGAAGCATTGAGATATCACATCTCAAGCTATCGGAAGGGTCTCAGGATTGGAATGGGAAGGAGTTGGATATCACATCTCATGTTATAGGAAGAGTCTCATGCTAAGACCTGATAGACCCTTCCTATAACATGAGATGGGAATATCCAACTCCTTCCCATTCCAATCCTGAGACCCTTCCGATAGCAGAGATGTGATATCTCAATGCTTATACCAAACCTGAGACCCTTCCTATAGCATGAGATGTGATATCCAACTCCTTCCCATTCCAATACTGAGACCCTTCCTATAGCATGAGATGTGATATCTCAATGCTTCTAATATCAAACTTGAGACCCTCCCTATAGCATGAGATGTGATATCCAAGTCCTTCCCATTCCAATCCTGAGACACTTCCTATAGCATGAGATGTGATATCTCAATGCTTCTAATACCAAACCTGAGATTCTTCCTATAACATGAGATGGGATATCCAACTCCTTCCCATTCCAATCCTGAGACCCTTCCGAAAGCAGAGATGTGATATCTCAATGCTTATACCAAACCTGAGACCCTTCCTATGGCATGAGATGTCATATACAGATCCTTCCCATTCCAATCCTGAGACCCTTCCTATAGCATGAGATGTGATATCTCAATGCTTATACCAAACCTAAAACCCTTCCTATAGCATGAGATGTGATATCCAACTCCTTCCCATTCCAATCCTGAGACCCTTCCTATAGCATGAGATGTGATATCCAATGGCTCTAATACCAAACCTGAGATCCTTCCTCTAACATGAAATGTGATATCCAACTCCTTCCCTTTCCAAACCTGAGAGCCTACCTATAGCATGAGATGTGATATCCAAGTCCTTCCCATTCCAATCCTTAGACCCTTCCTACAGCATGCAATATGATATCTCAATGATTCTAATAACAAACCTGAGACCCGTCCTATAACATGAGATGTGATATCCAACTCCTTCCCATTCCAATCCTGAGACACTTCCGATAGCAGAGATGTGATATCTCAATGCTTATACCAAACCTGAGACCCTTCCTATAACATGAGATGTGATATCCAATTCCTTCCCATTCCAAACCTGAGACCCTTCCTACAGCATGTGATGTGATATCTCAATGCTTCTAATACCAAACCTGAGACCAGTCCTATAACATGAGATGGGATATACAACTCCTTCCCGTTCCAAACCTGAGACCCTTCCTATAGCATGAGATGTGATATCCAACTCCTTCCCATCCCAATCCTGAGACACTTCCGATTGCAGAGATGTGATATCTCAATGCTTATACCAAATGTGAGACTCTTCCTATAACATGAGATGTGATATCCAACTCCTTCCCGTTCCAAACCTGAGATCCTTCCTATAGCATGAGATGTGATATCCAACTCCTTCCCATTCCAATCCTGAGACCCTTATGATAGCATGAGATGTGATATCTCAATGCCTCTAATACCAAATCTGAGATTCTTCTGATAGCATGAGATGTGATATCTCAATGCTTCTTATACCAAACCTGAGATCCTTCCTATAACATGAGATGTGATTTCCAAATCCTTCCCCTTCCAAACCTGAGACCCTCCCTTTAGCATGAGATGTGATATCCAAGTCCTTCCCATTCCAATCCTGAGACCCTTCCTATAGCATGTGATGTGATATCTCAATGCTTATACCAAACCTGAGACCCTTCCTATGGCATGAGATGTCATATACAACTCCTTCCCATTCCAATCCTGAGCCCTTCCTATATCATGAGATGTGATATCTCAATGCTTATACCAAACCTGAGACTCTTCCTATAGCATGAGATGTGATATCCAACTTCTTCCCATTCCAATCCTGAGACCCTTCCAATAACATGAGATGTGTTGTCTCAATGCTTCTAATACCAAACCTGAGATCTTTCCTATAACATGAGGTGTGATATCCAACTCCTTCCCATTCCAATCCTGAGGCCCTTCCTATAGCATGTGATGTGATATCCCAATGCTTAAAATCCTTCCCCTTCCAAACCTTAGACCCTTCCTTTATCATGAGATGTGATATCCAAGTCCTTCCCATTCCATTCCTGAGACCCTTCCTATAGCATGAGATGTGATATCTCAATGCTTCTAATACCAAACCTGAGACCCTTCCTATAACATGAGATGTGATATCCAAGTCCTTCCCATTCCAATCCTGAGACCCTTCCTATAGCATGAGATGTGATATCTCAATGCATCTAATACCAAACCTGAGACCCTTCCTATAACATGAATTGTGATATCCAAATCCTTCCCATTCCAATCCTGAGACCCTTCCGATAGCAGAGATGTGATATCTCAATGCTTATACCAAACCTAAGACCCTTCCGATAGCATGAGATGTGATATCTCAATGCTTCTAATACCAAACCTGAGATCCTTCCAATAACATGAGATATGATGTCCAAATCCCTCCCCTTCCAAACCTTAGACCATCCCTTTAGCATGAGATTTGATATCCAACTCCTTCCCATTCCAATCCTGAGACCCTTCTGATGGCATGAGATGTGATATCTCAATGCCTCTAAAACCAAACCTGAGATCCTACCTCTAACATGAAATTTGATATCCAACTCCTTCCCCTTCCAACCCTGAGAGCCTTCCTATAGAATGAGATGTGATATCCAAGTCCTTCCCATTCCAATCCTGAGACCCTTCCTATAACATGAGATGTGATATCCAACTCCTTCCCATTCCAATCCTGAGACCCTTCCTATAGCTTGAGATGTGATATCCAACTCCTTCTCATTCCAATTCTGAGACCCGTCCTATACCATGAGACTTGATATCTCAATGCTTCAAATACCAAACCTGAGACCGGTCCTATAACATGAGATGTGATACCCAAATCCGTCCCCTTCCAAACCTTAGACCCTTCCTATAGCATGAGATGTGATATCTCATTGCTTCTAATACCAAACCTGAGACCCTTCCTATAACGAGATGGGATATCCAACTCCTTCCCATTCCAATCCTGAGACCCTTCAGATAGCAGAGATGTGATATCCAACTCCTTCCCATTCCAAACCTGAGACCCTTCCTATAGCATGAGATGTTATAATTTAATGCTTCTAAAACCAAACCTGAGAACCATCCTATAACATGTGAAATCCAAATCCTTCCCTTTCCAAACCTGAGACCCTTCCGATAGCATGAGATGTGATATCTCAATGCTTCTAAAACCAAACATGAGAACCATCCTATAACATGAGATGTGAAATCCAAATCCTTCCCTTTCCAAACCTGAGACCCTTCCTATAGCTTGAGATGAAATATCAAACTCCTTCCCATTCCAATCCTGAGATAGCTTGAGATGTGATATCCAACTCCATCCCATTCCAATCCTGAGACCCTTCCGATAGCATGAGATGTGATAGCTCAATGCTTCTAATATCAAAACTGAGACCCTCCCTATAGTATGAGATGTGAATTCTAAGTCCTTACCATTCCTATCCTGAGACCCTTCCGATAGCAGAGATGTGATATCTCAATGCTTATACCAAACCTGATGACCCTTCCTATGGCATTAGATGTGATATCCAACTCCTTCCCATTCCAATCCTGAGTTCCTTCCTATAGCATGAGATGTGGTATCTCAATGCTTCTATCAAACCTGATACCCTTCTTTTAGCATGAGAGGTGATATTCAACTCCTGCCCATTCCAATCCTGAGACCCTTCCTATATCATGAGACGTGATATCCAACTCCTTCCCATTCCAATCCTGAGACTCCTCCTATAGCATGAGATGTGATATCTCAATGCTTCTAATACCAGACCTGGGGCCGGTCCTATAACATGAGATATGATATCCAAATCCTTCCCCTTCCAAACCTGAGACCCTTCCTATAGCAAGAGATGTGATATCCAATTCCTTCCCATTCCAATCCTGAGACCCTTCCTATAACGAGATGTGATATCCAACTCCTTCCCATTCCAACCTGAGACCCTTCCTGTAGCATGAGAAGGGAGATCCAACTCCTTCCCATTCCAATCCTGAGACCCTTCCTATACCATGAGATGTGATATCTCAATGCTTCTAATACCAAACCTGGGACCCGTCCTATAACATGAGATATGTCCTATAACATGAGATATGATATCCAAATCCTTCCCCTTCCAAACCTGAGACCCTTCCTTTAGCATGAGATGTGATATCCAAATCCTTCCCATTCCAATACTGAAACCCTTCCTATAGCATGAGATGTCATATCTCAATGTTTCTAATAGAAAACCTGAGACCCTTCCTATAGCAAGAGATGTGATATCCAAATCCTTCCCATTTCAATCTTGAGACCCTTCCTATAACATGAGATGTGATATCCAACTCCTACCCATTCCAACCTGAGACCCTTCCTATAGCATGAGAAGGGATATCCAATTCCTTCCCAATCCAATCCTTAGACCCTTCTGATAGCAGAGATGTGATATCTCAATGCTTATACCAAACCTGAGACCCTTCCTTTAGCATGAGATGTGATATCCAAATGCTTCACATTCCAATCCTGAGACCCTTCCTATAGCATGAGATGTGATATCTCAATGATTCTAATACAAAACCTGAGATCCTTCCTATAACATGAGATGTGATATCCAAGTCCTTCCCATTCCAATCCTGAGACCCTTCCTATAACATGAGATGTGATATCCAACTCCTTCTACTCCAACCTGAGACCCTTCCTATAGCATGAGATGGGATATCCAACTCCTTCCAAATCCAATCCTGATACCCTTCCAATAGCATGAGATGTGATATCCCAATGCTTCTACAAAACCTGAGACCCATACCATGGCATGAGATGTGATATCAAACTCCCTTCCTATACCATGAGACTTGATATCTCAATGCTTCTAATACCAAACCTGAGACCGGTCCAATAACATGAGATGTGATATCCAAATCCTTCCCCTTCCAAACCTTAGACCCTTCCTTTATCATGAGATGTGATATCCAAGTCATTCCCATTCCATTCCTGAGACCCTTAATATAGCATGAGATGTGATATCTCAATGCTTCTAATACCAAACCTGAGACCCTTCCTATAACATGAGATGTGATATCCAAATCCTTCCCATTCCAATCCTGAGACCCTTCCGATAGCAGAGATGTGATATCTCAATGCTTATACCAAACCTGAGACCCTTCCGATAGCATGAGATGTGATATCTCAATGCTTCTAATACCAAACCTCAGATCCTTCCAATAACATGAGATGTGATGTCCAAATCCTTCCCCTTCCAAACCTTAGACCCTCCCTTTAGCATGAGATGTGATATCCAACTCCTTCCCATTCCAATCCTGAGACCCTTCTGATGGCATGAGATGTCATATCTCAATGCCTCTAATACCAAACCTGAGATCCTACCTCTAACATGAGATGTGATATCAAACTCCTTCCCATTCCAAACCTGAGACCCTTCAGATAGCATGAGATGTGATATTTCAATGCTTCTAAAACCAAACATGAGAACCATCCTATAACATGAGATGTGAAATCCAAATCATTCCCATTCCAAACATGAGGCCCTTCCTATAGCTTGAGATGTGATATCAAACTCCTTCCGATTCAATGTGATATCCAACTCCTTCCCATTCCAATCCTGGGACCCTTCCTATACCATGAGATGTGATAGTTCAATGCTTCTAATACCAAACCTGAGACCCGTCCTAAAACATGAGATGTGAGATCCAAATCCTTCCCCTTCCAGACCTGAGACCTTTCCTTTAGCATGAGATGTGATAACCAACTCCTTCCCATTCCAAACCTGAGACCCTTCCCATAGCATGAGATGTGATATCTCAATGCTTCTAAAACCAAACATGAGAACCATCCTATAACATGAGATGTGAAATCCAAATCCTTCCCTTTCCAAACCTGAGACCCTTCCTATAGCTTGAGATGAAATATCAAACTCCTTCCCATTCCAATCCTGAGATAGCTTGAGATGTGAGATCCAAATCCTTCCCCTTCCAAACCTGAGACCCTTCCTATAGCTTGATATGTGATATCAAACTCCTTCCCATTACAATCCTGCGATAGCTTGAGATGTGATATCCAACTCCATCCCATTCCAATCCTGAGACCCTTCCGATAGCATGAGATGTGATAGCTCAATGCTTCTAATATCAAAACTGAGACCCTCCCTATAGTATGAGATGTGAAATCTACGTCCTTCCCATTACTATCCTGAGACCCTTCCGATAGCAGAGATGTGATATCTCAATGCTTATACCAAACCTGATGACCCTTCCTTTAGCATGAGATGTGATATTCAACTCAATCCCATTCCAAACCTGAGACCTTTCCTTTAGCATGTGTGATATCCAACTCCTTCCAATTCCAATACTGAGACCCTTCCAATAGCATATGTGATATCTCAATGCTTCTAATATCAAAACTGAGACCCTCCCTATAACATGAGATGTGATATCCAACTCCTTCCCATTCCAATACTGAGACCCTTCCAATAGCATATGTGATATCTCAATGCTTCTAATATGAAAACTGAGACCCTCCCTATAACATGAATTGTGATATCCAAATCCTTCCCATTCCAATCCTGAGACCCTTCCGATAGCAGAGATGTGATATCTCAATGCTTATACCAAACCTAAGACCCTTCCGATAGCATGAGATGTGATATCTCAATGCTTCTAATACCAAACCTGAGATCCTTCCAATAACATGAGATATGATGTCCAAATCCCTCCCCTTCCAAACCTTAGACCATCCCTTTAGCATGAGATTTGATATCCAACTCCTTCCCATTCCAATCCTGAGACCCTTCTGATAGCATGAGATGTGAGATCTCAATGCCTCTAATACCAAACCTGAGATCCTACCTCTAACATGAAATGTGATATCCATCTCCTTCCCTTTCCAAACCTGAGACCCTGCCTATAGCATGAGATGTGATATCCAAGTCCTTCCCATTCCAATCCTGAGACCCTTCCTATAGCATGTGATGTGATATCTCAATGCTTATACCAAACCTGAGACCCTTCCTATGGCATGAGATGTCATATACAACTCCTTCCCATTCCAACCCTGAGACCCTTCCTATAGCATGAGATGTGATATCTCAATGCTTATACCAAACCTGAGACCCTTCCTATAGCATGAGATGTGATATCCAACTTCTTCCCATTCCAATCCTGAGACCCTTCCTATAGCATGAGATGTGATATCTCAATGCTTATACCAAACCTGAGACCCTTCCTATAGCATGAGATGTGATATCCAACTTCTTCCCATTCCAATCCTGAGACCCTTCCTATAGCATGAGATGTGATATCTCAATGCTTATACCAAACCTGAGACCCTTCCTATAGCTTGAGATGTGATATCCAACTCCTTCCCCTTCCAAACCTGAGAGCCTTCCTATAGCATGAGATATGATATCCAAGTCCTTCCCATTCCAATCCTGAGACCCTTCCTATAACATGAAATGTGATATCCAACTCCTTACCATTCTAACCTGAGACCCTTCCTATAGCATGAGATGGGATATCCAACTCCTTCCAAATCCAATACTGATACCCTTCCGATAGCATGAGATGTGATATCCCAATGCTTCTACCAAACCTGAGACCCATACTATAGCATGAGATGTGATATCAAACTCCTTCCCATTCCAATCCTCAGACGCTTCCTATAGCTTGAGATGTGATATCCAACTCCTTCCCATTCCAATTCTGAGACCCTTCTTATACCATGACACTTGATATCTCAATGTTTCTAATACCAAACCTGAGACCCGTCCTATAACATGAGATGTGATATCCAAATCCATCCCATTCCAAACCTTAGACCCTTCCTTTATAATGAGATGTGATATCCAACTCCTTCCCATTCCAATCCTGAGACCCTTCCGATATCATGAGATTTGTTATCTCAATGCTTCTAATATCAAACTTGAGACCCTCCCTATAGCATGAGATGTGACATCCAAGTCCTTCCCATTCCAATCCTGAGACCCTTCCTATAGCATGAGATGTGATATCTCAATGCTTCTAATACCAAACCTGAGACCCTTCCTATAACATGAGATGGGATATCCAACTCCTTCCCATTCCAATCCTGAGACCCTTCCGATAGCAGAGATGTGATATCTCAATGCTTATACCAAACCTGAGACCCTTCCTAAGGCCTGAGATGTCATATACAACTCCTTCCCATTGCAATCCTGAGACCCTTCCTAGAGCATGAGATGTGATATCTCAATGCTTATACCAAACCTGAGACCCTTCCTATAGCATGAGATGTGATATCCAAATCCTTCCCATTCCAATCCTGAGACCCTTCCTATAGCATGAGATGTGATATCTCAATGCTTATACCAAACCTGAGAGCCTACCTATAGCATGAGATGTGATATCCAAGTCCATCCCATTCCAATCCTTAGACCCTTCCTACAGCATGCGATGTGATATCTCAATGATTCTAATACCAAACCAGAGACCCGTCCTTTAACATGAGATGGGATATCCAACTCCTTCCCATTCCAATCCTGAGCCACTCCTGATAGCAGAGATGTGATATCTCAATGCTTATACCAAACCTGAGACCCTTCCTATAACATGAGATGTGATATCCAACTCCTTCCCGTTCCAAACCAAAGACACTTCCTATAGCATATGTGATATCCAACTCCTACCCATTCTAATCCTGAGACCATTCCTATAGCATGAGATGTGATGTCTCAATGCTTCCAATACCAAACCTGAGATCCTTCCTATAACATGAGATGTGATATCCAACTCCTTCCCATTCCAATCCTGAGACCCTTATGATAGCATGAGATGTGATATCTCAATGCCTCTTATACCAAACCTGAGATCCTTCCGATAGCATGAGATGTGATATCTCAATGCTTCTAATACCAAACCTGAGATCCTTCCTATAATATGAGATGTGATTTCCAAATCCTTCCCCTTCCAAACCTGAGACCCTCCCTTTAGCATGAGATGTGATATCCAACTCCTTCCCATTCCAATCCTGAGACCCTTCTGATAGCATGAGATGTGATTTCTCAATGTCTCTAATACCAAACCTGAGATCCTACCTCTAACATGAAATGTGATATCCATCTCCTTCCCTTTCCAAACCTGAGACCCTGCCTATAGCATGATATGTGATATCCAAGTCCTTCCCATTCCAATCCTGAGACCCTTCCTATAGCATGTGATGTGATATCTCAATGCTTATACCAAACCTGAGACCCTTCCTATGGCATGAGATGGCATATACAACTCCTTCCCATTCCAATCCTGAGACCCTTCCTATAGCATGAGATGTGATATCTCAATGCTTATACCAAACCTGAGATCCTTCCTATAGCATGAGATGTGATATCCAACTTCTTCCCATTCCAATCAGGAGACCCTTCCTATAGCATGAGATGTGATATCTCAATGTTTATACCAAACCTGAGACCCTTCCTATAGCTTGAGATGTGATATCCAACTCCTTCCCATTCCAATCCTGAGACCCTTCCTATAGCATGAGATGTGATATCTCAAGGCCTCTAATACCAAACCTGAGATCCTTCCTCTAACATGAAATGTGATATCCAACTCCTTCCCCTTCCAAACCTGAGAGCCTTCCTATAGCATGAGATATGATATCCAAGTCCTTCCCATTCCAATCCTGAGACCCTTCCTATAACATGAAATGTGATATCCAACTCCTTCCCATTCCAACCTGAGACCCTTCCTATAGCATGAAATGGGATATCCAACTCCTTCCAAATCCAATACTGATACCCTTCCGATAGCATGAGATGTGATATCCCAATGCTTCTACCAAACCTGAGACCCATACTATGGCATAAGATGTGATATCAAACTCCTTCCCATTCCAATCCTGAGACCCTTCTTATACCATGAGACTTGATATCTCAATGCTTCTAATACCAAACCTGAGACCCGTCCTATAACATGAGATGTGATAAATCCTTCCCCTTCCAAACCTTAGACCCTTCCTTTATCATGAAATGTGATATCCAACTCCTTCCCATTCCAATCCTGAGACCCTTCCGATATCATGAGATGTGATATCTCAATGCTTATACCAAATCTGAGACCCTTCCTATGGCCTGAGATGTCATATACAACTCCTTCCCATTCCAATCCTGAGACCCTTCCTATAGCATGAGATGTGATATCTCAATGCTTATACCAAATCTGAGCCCCTTCCTATAGCATGAGATGTGATATCCAACTCCTTCCCATTCCAATCCTGAGACCCTTCCTATAGCATGAGAAGTGATATCTCCATGCTTATACCAAACCTGAGACCCTTCCTATAGCATAAGATGTGATATCCAAATCCTTCCCTTTCCAATCCTGAGACCCTTCCTATAGCATGAGATGTGATATCTCAATGCTTATACCAAACCTGAGACCCTTCCTATAGCATGAGATGTGATATCCAACTCCTTCCCATTCCAATCCTGAGACCCTTCCTATAGCATGAGATGTGATGTCTCAATGCTTCTAATACCAAACCTGAGATCCTTCCTATAACATGAGATGTGATATCCAACTCCTTCCCATTCCAATCCTGAGACCCTTATGATAGCATGAGATGTGATATCTCAATGCCTCTTATACCAAACCTGAGATCCTTCCGATAGCATGAGATGTGATATCTCAATGCTTCTAATACCAAACCTGAGATCCTTCCTATAATATGAGATGTGATTTCCAAATCCTTCCCCTTCCAAACCTGAGACCCTCCCTTTAGCATGAAATGTGATATCCAACTCCTTCCCATTCCAATCCTGAGACCCTTCTGATAGCATGAGATGTAATATCTCAATGCCTCTAATACCAAACCTGAGATCCTACCTCTAACATGAAATGTGATATCCATCTCCTTCCCTTTCCAAACCTGAGACCCTGCCTACAGCATGAGATGTGATATCCAAGTCCTTCCCATTCCAATCCTGAGACCCTTCCTATAACATGAGATGTGATATCCAACTCCTTCTATTCCAACCTGAGACCCTTCCTATAGCATGAGATGGGATATCCAACTCCTTCCAAATCCAATCCTGATACCCTTCCGATAGCATGAGATGTGATATACCAATGCTTCTACAAAACCTGAGACCCATACCATTGCATGAGATGTGATATCAAACTCCCGTCCTATACCATGAGACTTGATATCTCAATGCTTCTAATACCAAACCTGAGACCGGTCCAATAACATGAGATGTGATATCCAAATCCTTCCCCTTCCAAACCTTAGACCCTTCCTTTATCATGAGATGTGATATCCAAGTCCTTCCCATTCCATTCCTGAGACCCTTCCTATAGCATGAGATGTGATATCTCAATGCTTCTAATACCAAACCTGAGACCCTTCCTATAACATGAGATGTGATATCCAAGTCCTTCCCATTCCAATCCTGAGACCCTTCCTATAGCATGAGATGTGATATCTCAATGCTTCTAATACCAAACCTGAGACCCTTCCTATAACATGAATTATGATATCCAAATCCTTCCCATTCCAATCCTGAGACCCTTCCGATAGCAGAGATGTGATATCTCAATGCTTATACCAAACCTAAGACCCTTCCGATAGCATGAGATGTGATATCTCAATGCTTCTAATACCAAACCTGAGATCCTTCCAATAACATGAGATGTGATATCCAACTCCTTCCCATTCCAATCCCGAGACCCTTCCTATAGCATGAGATGTGATATCTCAATGCTTCTAATACCAAACCTAAGGTCCTTCCTATAACATGAGATGTGATATCCAAATCCTTCCCATTCCAAACCTGAGACCCTCCCTTTAGCATGAGATGTGATATCCAACTCCTTCCCCTTCCAAACCTGAGACCCTTCCTTTAGCATGAGATATCTCAATGCTTATACCAAACCTGAGACCCTTCCTATAGCATGAGATGTGATATCCAACTCCTTCCCATTCCAATCCTGAGACCCTTCCTATAGCCTGAGATGTGATATCTCAATGCCTCTAATACCAAACCTGAGATCCTTCCTCTAACATGAAATGTGATATCCAACTCCTTCACTTTCCAAACCTGAGAGCCTATCTATAGCATGAGATGTGATATCCAAGTCCTTCCCATTCCAATCCTTAGACCCTTCCTACAGCATGCAATATGATATCTCAATGATTCTAATAAAAAACCTGAGACCCGTCCTATAACATGAGATGGGATATCCAACTCCTTCCCATTCCAATCCTGAGACACTTCCGATAGCAGAGATGTGATATCTCAATGTTTATACCAAATCTGAGACCCTTCCTATAACATGAGATGTGATATCCAACTCCTTCCCGTTCCAAACCTGAGACCCTTCCTTTAGCATGAGATGTGATATCCAGCTTCTTCCCATTCCAATCCTGAGACACTTCCGATAGCATGAGATGTGATATCTCAATGCTTCTAATATCAAAACTGAGACCCTCCCTATAGCATGATATGTGATATCTAAGTCCTTCCCATTCCAATCCTGAGACCCTTCCTATAGCATGAGATGTGATATCTCAATGCTTCTACCAAACCTGAGACCCTTCCTTTAGCATGAGATGTGATATCCAACTCCTTCCCATTCCAATCCTGAGACCCTTCCTATAGCATGAGAGGTGATATCTCAATACTTCTAATACCAAACCTGAGATCCTTCCGATAACATGAGATGTGATATCTCAATACTTCTAATACCAAACCTGAGATCCATCCTATAACATGAGATGTGATATCCAAATCCTTCCCCTTCCAAACCTGAGACCCTCCCTTTAGCATGAGATGTGATATCCAACTCCTTCCCATTCCAATCCTGAGACCCTTCTGATAGCATAAGATATGATATCTCAATGCTTCTATACCAAACCTGAGATCCTTCCGATAGCATGAGATGTGATATCTCAATACATCTAATACCAAACCTGAGATCCTTCCTATAACATGAGATGTGATATTCAAATCCTTATCTTCCAAACCTGAGACCCTTCCTTTAGCATGAGATGTGATATCCAACTCCTTCCCATTCCAATCCTGAGACTCTTCTGATAGCATAAGATATGATATCTCAATGCTTCTATACCAAACCTGAGATCCTTCTGATAGCATGAGATGTGATATCTCAATACTTCTAATACCAAACCTGAGATCCTACCTCTAACATGAAATGTGATATCCAACTCTTTCCCCTTGCAAACCTGAGAGCCTTCCTATAGCATGAGATGTGATATCCAAGTCCTTCCCATTCCAATCCTGAGACCCTTCCTATAACATGAGATGTGATATCCAACTCCTTCCCATTCCAACCTGAGACCCTTCCTATAGCATGAGATGGGATATCCAACTCCTTCCAAATCCAATCCCGATACCCTTCCGATAGCATGAGATCTGATATCCCAATGCTTCTACCAAACCTGAGACCCATACTATGGCATGAGATGTGATATCAAACTCCTTCCCATTCTAATCCTGAGACCCTTCCTATAGCTTGAGATGTGATATCCAACTCCTTCCCATTCCAATTCTGAGACCCTTCCTATACCATGAGACTTGATATCTCAATGCTTCTAATACCAAACCTGAGACCCGTCCTATAACATGAGATGTGATATCCAAATCCTTCCCCTTCCAAACCTTAGACCCTTCCTTTATCATGAGATGTGATAGCCAACTCCTTCCCATTCCAATCTTGAGACCCTTCGGATATCATGAAATGTGATATCTCAATGCTTCTAATATCAAACTTGAGACCCTCCCTATAACATGAGATGGGAATATCCAACTCCTTCCCATTCCAATCCTGAGACCCTTCCGATAGCAGAGATGTGATATCTCAATGCTTATACCAAACCTGAGATCCTTCCTATAACATGAGATGTGATATCCAACTCCTTCCCATTCCAATCCTGAGACACTTCCTATAGCATGAGATGTGATATCTCACTGCTTATACCAAACCTGAGACCCTTCCTATAGCATGAGATGTGATATCCAACTCCTTCCCATTCCAATCCTGAGACCCTTCCTATAGCATGAGATGTGATATCTCAATGCTTCTAATATCAAACTTGAGACCCTCCCTATAGCATGAGATGTGATACCCAAGTCCTTCCCATTCCAATCCTGAGACACTTCCTATAGCATGAGATGTGATATCCAACTGCTTCCCATTCCAATCCTGAGACCCTTCCTATAGCATGAGATGTGATATCTCTATGCTTCTAATACCAAACCTGAGATCCTTCCTCTAACATGAAATGTGATATCCAACTCCTTCCCTTTCCAAACCTAAGAGCCTATCTATAGCATGAGATGTGATATCCAAGTCCTTCACATTCCAACCCTTAGACCCTTCCTACAGCATGCAATATGATATCTCAATGATTCTAATAACAAACCTGAGACCCGTCCTATAACATGAGATGGGATATTCAACTCCTTCCCATTCCAATCCTGAGACTCTTCCGATAGCAGAGATGTGATATCTCAATGCTTATACCAAACCTGAGACCCTTCCTATAACATGAGATGTGATATCCAAATCCTTCCCGTTCCAAACCTGAGACCCTTCCTTTAGCATGAGATGTGATATCCAGCTCCTTCCCATTCCAATCCTGAGACACTTCCGATAGCATGAGATGTGATATCTCAATGCTTCTAATATCAAAACTGAGACCCTCCCTATAGCATGATATGTGATATCTAAGTCCTTCCCATTCCAATCCTGAGACCCTCCCTATAGCATGAGATGTGATATCCAACTCCTTCCCATTCCAATCCTGAGACCCTTCCTATAGCATGAGATATGATATCTCAATACTTCTAATACCAAACGTGAGATCCTTCCGATAACATGAGATGTGATATCCAAATCCTTCCCCTTCCAAACCTGAGACCCTCCCTTTAGCATGAGATGTCATATCCAACTCCTTCCTATTCCAATCCTGAGACTCTTCTGATAGCATGAGATGTGATATCTCAATGCTTCTAATACCAAACCTGAGATCCTTCCGATAGCATGAGATGTGATATCTCAATGCTTCTAATACCAAACCTGAGATCCTTCCTATAACATGAGATGTGATATCCAAATCCTTCCCCTTCCAAACCTGAGACCCTCCCTTTAGCATGAGATGTGATATCCAACTCCTTCCCATTCCATTCCTGAGACCCTTCTGATAGCATGAGATGTGATATCTCAATGCCTCTAATACCAAACCTGAGATCCTACCTCTAACATGAAATGTGATATCCAACTCTTTCCCCTTCCAAACCTGAGAGCCTTCCTATAGCATGAGATGTGATATCCAAGTCCTTCCCATTCCAATCGTGAGACCCTTCCTATAGCTTGAGATGTGATATCCAACTCCTTCCCATTCCAATTCTGAGACCCTTCCTATACTATGAGACTTGATATCTCAATGCTTCTAATACCAAACCTGAGACCCGTAATATAACATGAGATGTGATATCCAAATCCTTCCCCTTCCAAACCTTAGACCCTTCCTTTATCATGAGATGTGATATCCAACTCCTTCCCATTCCAATCCTGAGACCCTTCCGATATCATGAGATGTGATATCTCAAAGCTTCTTATATCAAACTTGAGACCCTCCCTATAGCATGAGATGTGATATCCAAGTCCTTCCCATTCCAATCCTGAGACCCTTCCTATAGCATGAGATGTGATATCTCAATGCTTATACCAAACCTGAGACCCTTCCTATAGCATGAGATGTGATATCCAACTGCTTCCCATTCCAATCCTGAGACCCTTCCTATAGCATGAGATGTGATATCTCTATGCTTCTAATACCAAACCTGAGATCCTTCCTCTAACATGAAATGTGATATCCAACTCCTTCCCTTTCCAAACCTAAGAGCCTATCTATAGCATGAGATGTGATATCCAAGTCCTTCACATTCCAACCCTTAGACCCTTCCTACAGCATGCAATATGATATCTCAATGATTCTAATAACAAACCTGAGAACCGTCCTATAACATGAGATGGGATATCCAACTCCTTCCCATTCCAATCCTGAGACTCTTCCGATAGCAGAGGTGTGATATCTCAATGCTTATACCAAACCTGAGACCCTTCCTATAACATGAGATGTGATATCCAAATCCTTCCCGTTCCAAACCTGAGACCCTTCCTTTAGCATGAGATGTGATATCCAGCTCCTTCCCATTCCAATCCTGAGACACTTCCGATAGCATGAGATGTGATATCTCAATGCTTCTAATATCAAAACTGAGACCCTCCCTATAGCATGATATGTGATATCTAAGTCCTTCCCATTCCAATCCTGAGACCCTCCCTATAGCATGAGATGTGATATCCAACTCCTTCCCATTCCAATCCTGAGACCCTTCCTATAGCATGAGATATGATATCTCAATACTTCTAATACCAAACGTGAGATCCTTCCGATAACATGAGATGTGATATCCAAATCCTTCCCCTTCCAAACCTGAGACCCTCCCTTTAGCATGAGATGTGATATCCAACTCCTTCCTATTCCAATCCTGAGACTCTTCTGATAGCATGAGATGTGATATCTCAATGCTTCTAATACCAAACCTGAGATCCTTCCGATAGCATGAGATGTGATATCTCAATGCTTCTAATACCAAACCTGAGATCCTTCCTATAACATGAGATGTGATATCCAAATCCTTCCCCTTCCAAACCTGAGACCCTCCCTTTAGCATGAGATGTGATATCCAACTCCTTCCCATTCCATTCCTGAGACCCTTCTGATAGCATGAGATGTGATATCTCAATGCCTCTAATACCAAACCTGAGATCCTACCTCTAACATGAAATGTGATATCCAACTCTTTCCCCTTCGAAACCTGAGAGCCTTCCTATAGCATGAGATGTGATATCCAAGTCCTTCCCATTCCAATCCTGAGACCCTTCCTATAGCTTGAGATGTGATATCCAACTCCTTCCCATTCCAATTCTGAGACCCTTCCTATACTATGAGACTTGATATCTCAATGCTTCTAATACCAAACCTGAGACCCGTAATATAACATGAGATGTGATATCCAAATCCTTCCCCTTCCAAACCTTAGACCCTTCCTTTATCATGAGATGTGATATAAAACTCCTTCGCATTCCAAACCTGAGACCCTTCCGATATCATGAGATGTGATATCTCAAAGCTTCTAATATCAAACTTGAGACCCTCCCTATAGCATGAGATGTGATATCCAAGTCCTTCCCATTCCAATCCTGAGACCCTTCCTATAGCATGAGATGTGATATCTCAATGCTTCTAATACCAAACCTGAGACCCTTCCTATAACATGAGATGGGAATATCCAACTCCTTCCCATTCCAATCCTGAGACCCTTCCGATAGCAGAGATGTGATATCTCAATGCTTATACCAAACCTGAGATCCTTCCTATAACATGAGATGTGATATCCTACTCCTTCCCATTCCAATCCTGAGACACTTCCTATAGCATGAGATGTGATATCTCACTGCTTATACCAAACCTGAGACCCTTCCCATAGCATGAGATGTGATATCCAACTCCTTCCCATTCCAATCCTCAGACCCTTCCTATAACATGAGATGTGATATCTCAATGCTTCTAATATCAAACTTGAGACCCTACCTATAGCATGAGATGTGATATCCAAGTCCTTCCCATTCCAATCCTGAGACACTTCCTATAGCATGAGATGTGATATCTCAATGCTTCTAATACCAAACCTGAGACTCTTCCTATAACATGATATGGGATATCCAACTCCTTCCCATTCCAATCCTGAGACCCTTTAGATAGCAGAGATGTGATATCTCAATGTTTATACCAAACCTGAGACCCTTCCTACGGCATGAGATGTCATAGTCAACTCCTTCCCATTCCAATCCTGAGACCCTTCCTATAGCATGAGATGTGATATCCAACTCCTTCCCATTCCAATCCTGAGACCCTTCCTATAGCATGAGATGTGATGTCTCAATGCTTCTAATACCAAACCTGAGATCCTTCCTATAACATGAGATGTGACATCCAACTCCTTCCATTCCAATCCTGGACCCTTCCTATAGCATGAGATGTGATATCTCAATGCTTATACCAAACCTGAGACCCTTCCTATAGCATGAGATGTGATATCCAACTCCTTCCCATTCCAATCCTGAGACCCTTCCTATAGCCTGAGATGTGATATCTCAATGCCTCTAATACCAAACCTGAGATCCTTCCTCTAACATGAAATGTGATATCCAACTCCTTCACTTTCCAAACCTGAGAGCCTATCTATAGCATGAGATGTGATATCCAAGTCCTTCCCATTCCAATCCTTAGACCCTTCCTACAGCATGCAATATGATATCTCAATGATGCTAATAAAAAACCTGAGACCCGTCCTATAACATGAGATGGGATATCCAACTCCTTCCCATTCCAATCCTGAGACACTTCCGATAGCAGAGATGTGATATCTCAATGTTTATACCAAACCTGAGACCCTTCCTATAACATGAGATGTGATATCCAACTCCTTCCCGTTCCAAACCTGAGACCCTTCCTTTAGCATGAGATGTGATATCCAGCTCCTTCCCATTCCAATCCTGAGACACTTCCGATAGCATGAGATGTGATATCTCAATGCTTCTAATATCAAAACTGAGACCCTTCCTATAGCATGAGATGTGATATCTCAATGCTTCTACCAAACCTGAGACCCTCCCTATAGCATGATATGTGATATCTAAGTCCTTCCCATTCCAATCCTGAGACCCTTCCTATAGCATGAGATGTGATATCTCAATGCTTCTACCAAACCTGAGACCCTTCCTTTAGCATGAGATGTGATATCCAACTCCTTCCCATTCCAATCCTAAGACCCTTCCTATAGCATGAGAGGTGATATCTCAATACTTCTAATACCAAACCTGAGATCCTTCTGATAACATAAGATGTGATATCTCAATACTTCTAATACCAAACCTGAGATCCATCCTATAACATGAGATGTGATATCCAAATCCCTCCCCTTCCAAACCTTAGACCATCCCTTTAGCATGAGATTTGATATCCAACTCCTTCCCATTCCAATCCTGAGACCCTTCTGATAGCATGAGATGTGAGATCTCAATGCCTCTAATACCAAACCTGAGATCCTACCTCTAACATGAAATGTGATATCCATCTCCTTCCCTTTCCAAACCTGAGACCCTGCCTATAGCATGAGATGTGATATCCAAGTCCTTCCCATTCCAATCCTGAGACCCTTCCTATAGCATGTGATGTGATATCTCAATGCTTATACCAAACCTGAGACCCTTCCTATGGCATGAGATGTCATATACAACTCCTTCCCATTCCAACCCTGAGACCCTTCCTATAGCATGAGATGTGATATCTCAATGCTTATACCAAACCTGAGACCCTTCCTATAGCATGAGATGTGATATCCAACTTCTTCCCATTCCAATCCTGAGACCCTTCCTATAGCATGAGATGTGATATCTCAATGCTTATACCAAACCTGAGACCCTTCCTATAGCATGAGATGTGATATCCAACTTCTTCCCATTCCAATCCTGAGACCCTTCCTATAGCATGAGATGTGATATCTCAATGCTTATACCAAACCTGAGACGCTTCCTATAGCTTGAGATGTGATATCCAACTCCTTCCCCTTCCAAACCTGAGAGCCTTCCTATAGCATGAGATATGATATCCAAGTCCTTCCCATTCCAATCCTGAGACCCTTCCTATAACATGAAATGTGATATCCAACTCCTTACCATTCTAACCTGAGACCCTTCCTATAGCATGAGATGGGATATCCAACTCCTTCCAAATCCAATACTGATACCCTTCCGATAGCATGAGATGTGATATCCCAATGCTTCTACCAAACCTGAGACCCATACTATGGCATGAGATGTGATATCAAACTCCTTCCCATTCCAATCCTCCGACGCTTCCTATAGCTTGAGATGTGATATCCAACTCCTTCCCATTCCAATTCTGAGACCCTTCTTATACCATGACACTTGATATCTCAATGTTTCTAATACCAAACCTGAGACCCGTCCTATAACATGAGATGTGATATCCAAATCCATCCCATTCCAAACCTTAGACCCTTCCTTTATAATGAGATGTGATATCCAACTCCTTCCCATTCCAATCCTGAGACCCTTCCGATATCATGAGATTTGTTATCTCAATGCTTCTAATATCAAACTTGAGACCCTCCCTATAGCATGAGATGTGACATCCAAGTCCTTCCCATTCCAATCCTGAGACCCTTCCTATAGCATGAGATGTGATATCTCAATGCTTCTAATACCAAACCTGAGACCCTTCCTATAACATGAGATGGGATATCCAACTCCTTCCCATTCCAATCCTGAGACCCTTCCGATAGCAGAGATGTGATATCTCAATGCTTATACCAAACCTGAGACCCTTCCTAAGGCCTGAGATGTCATATACAACTCCTTCCCATTGCAATCCTGAGACCCTTCCTAGAGCATGAGATGTGATATCTCAATGCTTATACCAAATCTGAGACCCTTCCTATAGCATGAGATGTGATATCCAACACCTTCCCATTCCAATCCTGAGACCCTTCCTATAGCATGAGAAGTGATATCTCCATGCTTATACCAAACCTGAGACCCTTCCTATAGCATGAGATGTGATATCCAAATCCTTCCCATTCCAATCCTGAGACCCTTCCTATAGCATGAGATGTGATATCTCAATGCTTATACCAAACCTGAGAGCCTACCTATAGCATGAGATGTGATATCCAAGTCCATCCCATTCCAATCCTTAGACCCTTCCTACAGCATGCGATGTGATATCTCAATGATTCTAATACCAAACCAGAGACCCGTCCTTTAACATGAGATGGGATATCCAACTCCTTCCCATTCCAATCCTGAGCCACTCCTGATAGCAGAGATGTGATATCTCAATGCTTATACCAAACCTGAGACCCTTCCTATAACATGAGATGTGATATCCAACTCGTTCCCGTTCCAAACCAAAGACACTTCCTATAGCATATGTGATATCCAACTCCTACCCATTCTAATCCTGAGACCATTCCTATAGCATGAGATGTGATGTCTCAATGCTTCCAATACCAAACCTGAGATCCTTCCTATAACATGAGATGTGATATCCAACTCCTTCCCATTCCAATCCTGAGACCCTTATGATAGCATGAGATGTGATATCTCAATGCCTCTTATACCAAACCTGAGATCCTTCCGATAGCATGAGATGTGATATCTCAATGCTTCTAATACCAAACCTGAGATCCTTCCTATAATATGAGATGTGATTTCCAAATCCTTCCCCTTCCAAACCTGAGACCCTCCCTTTAGCATGAGATGTGATATCCAACTCCTTCCCATTCCAATCCTGAGACCCTTCTGATAGCATGAGATGTGATTTCTCAATGCCTCTAATACCAAACCTGAGATCCTACCTCTAACATGAAATGTGATATCCATCTCCTTCCCTTTCCAAACCTGAGACCCTGCCTATAGCATGATATGTGATATCCAAGTCCTTCCCATTCCAATCCTGAGACCCTTCCTATAGCATGTGATGTGATATCTCAATGCTTATACCAAACCTGAGACCCTTCCTATGGCATGAGATGGCATATACAACTCCTTCCCATTCCAATCCTGAGACCCTTCCTATAGCATGAGATGTGATATCTCAATGCTTATACCAAACCTGAGACCCTTCCTATAGCATGAGATGTGATATCCAACTTCTTCCCATTCCAATCAGGAGACCCTTCCTATAGCATGAGATGTGATATCTCAATGTTTATACCAAACCTGAGACCCTTCCTATAGCTTGAGATGTGATATCCAACTCCTTCCCATTCCAATCCTGAGACCCTTCCTATAGCATGAGATGTGATATCTCAAGGCCTCTAATACCAAACCTGAGATCCTTCCTCTAACATGAAATGTGATATCCAACTCCTTCCCCTTCCAAACCTGAGAGCCTTCCTATAGCATGAAATGGGATATCCAACTCCTTCCAAATCCAATACTGATACCCTTCCGATAGCATGAGATGTGATATCCCAATGCTTCTACCAAACCTGAGACCCATACTATGGCATAAGATGTGATATCAAACTCCTTCCCATTCCAATCCTGAGACCCTTCTTATACCATGAGACTTGATATCTCAATGCTTCTAATACCAAACCTGAGACCCGTCCTATAACATGAGATGTGATATCCAAATCCTTCCCCTTCCAAACCTTAGACCCTTCCTTTATCATGAAATGTGATATCCAACTCCTTCCCATTCCAATCCTGAGACCCTTCCGATATCATGAGATGTGATATCTCAATGCTTATACCAAATCTGAGACCCTTCCTATGGCCTGAGATGTCATATACAACTCCTTCCCATTCCAATCCTGAGACCCTTCCTATAGCATGAGATGTGATATCTCAATGCTTATACCAAATCTGAGCCCCTTCCTATAGCATGAGATGTGATATCCAACTCCTTCCCATTCCAATCCTGAGACCCTTCCTATAGCATGAGAAGTGATATCTCCATGCTTATACCAAACCTGAGACCCTTCCTATAGCATAAGATGTGATATCCAAATCCTTCCCTTTCCAATCCTGAGACCCTTCCTATAGCATGAGATGTGATATCTCAATGCTTATACCAAACCTGAGACCCTTCCTATAGCATGAGATGTGATATCCAACTCCTTCCCATTCCAATCCTGAGACCCTTCCTATAGCATGAGATGTGATGTCTCAATGCTTCTAATACCAAACCTGAGATCCTTCCTATAACATGAGATGTGATATCCAACTCCTTCCCATTCCAATCCTGAGACCCTTATGATAGCATGAGATGTGATATCTCAATGCCTCTTATACCAAACCTGAGATCCTTCCGATAGCATGAGATGTGATATCTCAATGCTTCTAATACCAAACCTGAGATCCTTCCTATAATATGAGATGTGATTTCCAAATCCTTCCCCTTCCAAACCTGAGACCCTCCCTTTAGCATGAAATGTGATATCCAACTCCTTCCCATTCCAATCCTGAGACCCTTCTGATAGCATGAGATGTAATATCTCAATGCCTCTAATACCAAACCTGAGATCCTACCTCTAACATGAAATGTGATATCCATCTCCTTCCCTTTCCAAACCCGAGACCCTGCCTACAGCATGAGATGTGATATCCAAGTCCTTCCCATTCCAATCCTGAGACCCTTCCTATAACATGAGATGTGATATCCAACTCCTTCTATTCCAACCTGAGACCCTTCCTATAGCATGAGATGGGATATCCAACTCCTTCCAAATCCAATCCTGATACCCTTCCGATAGCATGAGATGTGATATACCAATGCTTCTACAAAACCTGAGACCCATACCATTGCATGAGATGTGATATCAAACTCCCGTCCTATACCATGAGACTTGATATCTCAATGCTTCTAATACCAAACCTGAGACCGGTCCAATAACATGAGATGTGATATCCAAATCCTTCCCCTTCCAAACCTTAGACCCTTCCTTTATCATGAGATGTGATATCCAAGTCCTTCCCATTCCATTCCTGAGACCCTTCCTATAGCATGAGATGTGATATCTCAATGCTTCTAATACCAAACCTGAGACCCTTCCTATAACATGAGATGTGATATCCAAGTCCTTCCCATTCCAATCCTGAGACCCTTCCTATAGCATGAGATGTGATATCTCAATGCTTCTAATACCAAACCTGAGACCCTTCCTATAACATGAATTATGATATCCAAATCCTTCCCATTCCAATCCTGAGACCCTTCCGATAGCAGAGATGTGATATCTCAATGCTTATACCAAACCTAAGACCCTTCCGATAGCATGAGATGTGATATCTCAATGCTTCTAATACCAAACCTGAGATCCTTCCAATAACATGAGATGTGATATCCAACTCCTTCCCATTCCAATCCCGAGACCCTTCCTATAGCATGAGATGTGATATCTCAATGCTTCTAATACCAAACCTAGGGTCCTTCCTATAACATGAGATGTGATATCCAAATCCTTCCCATTCCAAACCTGAGACCCTCCCTTTAGCATGAGATGTGATATCCAACTCCTTCCCCTTCCAAACCTGAGACCCTTCCTTTAGCATGAGATATCTCAATGCTTATACCAAACCTGAGACCCTTCCTATAGCATGAGATGTGATATCCAACTCCTTCCCATTCCAATCCTGAGACCCTTCCTATAGCCTGAGATGTGATATCTCAATGCCTCTAATACCAAACCTGAGATCCTTCCTCTAACATGAAATGTGATATCCAACTCCTTCACTTTCCAAACCTGAGAGCCTATCTATAGCATGAGATGTGATATCCAAGTCCTTCCCATTCCAATCCTTAGACCCTTCCTACAGCATGCAATATGATATCTCAATGATTCTAATAAAAAACCTGAGACCCGTCCTATAACATGAGATGGGATATCCAACTCCTTCCCATTCCAATCCTGAGACACTTCCGATAGCAGAGATGTGATATCTCAATGTTTATACCAAATCTGAGACCCTTCCTATAACATGAGATGTGATATCCAACTCCTTCCCGTTCCAAACCTGAGACCCTTCCTTTAGCATGAGATGTGATATCCAGCTTCTTCCCATTCCAATCCTGAGACACTTCCGATAGCATGAGATGTGATATCTCAATGCTTCTAATATCAAAACTGAGACCCTCCCTATAGCATGATATGTGATATCTAAGTCCTTCCCATTCCAATCCTGAGACCCTTCCTATAGCATGAGATGTGATATCTCAATGCTTCTACCAAACCTGAGACCCTTCCTTTAGCATGAGATGTGATATCCAACTCCTTCCCATTCCAATCCTGAGACCCTTCCTATAGCATGAGAGGTGATATCTCAATACTTCTAATACCAAACCTGAGATCCTTCCGATAACATGAGATGTGATATCTCAATACTTCTAATACCAAACCTGAGATCCATCCTATAACATGAGATGTGATATCCAAATCCTTCCCCTTCCAAACCTGAGACCCTCCCTTTAGCATGAGATGTGATATCCAACTCCTTCCCATTCCAATCCTGAGACCCTTCTGATAGCATAAGATATGATATCTCAATGCTTCTATACCAAACCTGAGATCCTTCCGATAGCATGAGATGTGATATCTCAATACATCTAATACCAAACCTGAGATCCTTCCTATAACATGAGATGTGATATTCAAATCCTTATCTTCCAAACCTGAGACCCTTCCTTTAGCATGAGATGTGATATCCAACTCCTTCCCATTCCAATCCTGAGACTCTTCTGATAGCATAAGATATGATATCTCAATGCTTCTATACCAAACCTGAGATCCTTCTGATAGCATGAGATGTGATATCTCAATACTTCTAATACCAAACCTGAGATCCTACCTCTAACATGAAATGTGATATCCAACTCTTTCCCCTTGCAAACCTGAGAGCCTTCCTATAGCATGAGATGTGATATCCAAGTCCTTCCCATTCCAATCCTGAGACCCTTCCTATAACATGAGATGTGATATCCAACTCCTTCCCATTCCAACCTGAGACCCTTCCTATAGCATGAGATGGGATATCCAACTCCTTCCAAATCCAATCCCGATACCCTTCCGATAGCATGAGATCTGATATCCCAATGCTTCTACCAAACCTGAGACCCATACTATGGCATGAGATGTGATATCAAACTCCTTCCCATTCTAATCCTGAGACCCTTCCTATAGCTTGAGATGTGATATCCAACTCCTTCCCATTCCAATTCTGAGACCCTTCCTATACCATGAGACTTGATATCTCAATGCTTCTAATACCAAACCTGAGACCCGTCCTATAACATGAGATGTGATATCCAAATCCTTCCCCTTCCAAACCTTAGACCCTTCCTTTATCATGAGATGTGATAGCCAACTCCTTCCCATTCCAATCTTGAGACCCTTCGGATATCATGAAATGTGATATCTCAATGCTTCTAATATCAAACTTGAGACCCTCCCTATAACATGAGATGGGAATATCCAACTCCTTCCCATTCCAATCCTGAGACCCTTCCGATAGCAGAGATGTGATATCTCAATGCTTATACCAAACCTGAGATCCTTCCTATAACATGAGATGTGATATCCAACTCCTTCCCATTCCAATCCTGAGACACTTCCTATAGCATGAGATGTGATATCTCACTGCTTATACCAAACCTGAGACCCTTCCTATAGCATGAGATGTGATATCCAACTCCTTCCCATTCCAATCCTGAGACCCTTCCTATAGCATGAGATGTGATATCTCAATGCTTCTAATATCAAACTTGAGACCCTCCCTATAGCATGAGATGTGATACCCAAGTCCTTCCCATTCCAATCCTGAGACACTTCCTATAGCATGAGATGTGATATCCAACTGCTTCCCATTCCAATCCTGAGACCCTTCCTATAGCATGAGATGTGATATCTCTATGCTTCTAATACCAAACCTGAGATCCTTCCTCTAACATGAAATGTGATATCCAACTCCTTCCCTTTCCAAACCTAAGAGCCTATCTATAGCATGAGATGTGATATCCAAGTCCTTCACATTCCAACCCTTAGACCCTTCCTACAGCATGCAATATGATATCTCAATGATTCTAATAACAAACCTGAGACCCGTCCTATAACATGAGATGGGATATTCAACTCCTTCCCATTCCAATCCTGAGACTCTTCCGATAGCAGAGATGTGATATCTCAATGCTTATACCAAACCTGAGACCCTTCCTATAACATGAGATGTGATATCCAAATCCTTCCCGTTCCAAACCTGAGACCCTTCCTTTAGCATGAGATGTGATATCCAGCTCCTTCCCATTCCAATCCTGAGACACTTCCGATAGCATGAGATGTGATATCTCAATGCTTCTAATATCAAAACTGAGACCCTCCCTATAGCATGATATGTGATATCTAAGTCCTTCCCATTCCAATCCTGAGACCCTCCCTATAGCATGAGATGTGATATCCAACTCCTTCCCATTCCAATCCTGAGACCCTTCCTATAGCATGAGATATGATATCTCAATACTTCTAATACCAAACGTGAGATCCTTCCGATAACATGAGATGTGATATCCAAATCCTTCCCCTTCCAAACCTGAGACCCTCCCTTTAGCATGAGATGTCATATCCAACTCCTTCCTATTCCAATCCTGAGACTCTTCTGATAGCATGAGATGTGATATCTCAATGCTTCTAATACCAAACCTGAGATCCTTCCGATAGCATGAGATGTGATATCTCAATGCTTCTAATACCAAACCTGAGATCCTTCCTATAACATGAGATGTGATATCCAAATCCTTCCCCTTCCAAACCTGAGACCCTCCCTTTAGCATGAGATGTGATATCCAACTCCTTCCCATTCCATTCCTGAGACCCTTCTGAAAGCATGAGATGTGATATCTCAATGCCTCTAATACCAAACCTGAGATCCTACCTCTAACATGAAATGTGATATCCAACTCTTTCCCCTTCCAAACCTGAGAGCCTTCCTATAGCATGAGATGTGATATCCAAGTCCTTCCCATTCCAATCGTGAGACCCTTCCTATAGCTTGAGATGTGATATCCAACTCCTTCCCATTCCAATTCTGAGACCCTTCCTATACTATGAGACTTGATATCTCAATGCTTCTAATACCAAACCTGAGACCCGTAATATAACATGAGATGTGATATCCAAATCCTTCCCCTTCCAAACCTTAGACCCTTCCTTTATCATGAGATGTGATATCCAACTCCTTCCCATTCCAATCCTGAGACCCTTCCGATATCATGAGATGTGATATCTCAAAGCTTCTAATATCAAACTTGAGACCCTCCCTATAGCATGAGATGTGATATCCAAGTCCTTCCCATTCCAATCCTGAGACCCTTCCTATAGCATGAGATGTGATATCTCAATGCTTATACCAAACCTGAGACCCTTCCTATAGCATGAGATGTGATATCCAACTGCTTCCCATTCCAATCCTGAGACCCTTCCTATAGCATGAGATGTGATATCTCTATGCTTCTAATACCAAACCTGAGATCCTTCCTCTAACATGAAATGTGATATCCAACTCCTTCCCTTTCCAAACCTAAGAGCCTATCTATAGCATGAGATGTGATATCCAAGTCCTTCACATTCCAACCCTTAGACCCTTCCTACAGCATGCAATATGATATCTCAATGATTCTAATAACAAACCTGAGAACCGTCCTATAACATGAGATGGGATATCCAACTCCTTCCCATTCCAATCCTGAGACTCTTCCGATAGCAGAGGTGTGATATCTCAATGCTTATACCAAACCTGAGACCCTTCCTATAACATGAGATGTGATATCCAAATCCTTCCCGTTCCAAACCTGAGACCCTTCCTTTAGCATGAGATGTGATATCCAGCTCCTTCCCATTCCAATCCTGAGACACTTCCGATAGCATGAGATGTGATATCTCAATGCTTCTAATATCAAAACTGAGACCCTCCCTATAGCATGATATGTGATATCTAAGTCCTTCCCATTCCAATCCTGAGACCCTCCCTATAGCATGAGATGTGATATCCAACTCCTTCCCATTCCAATCCTGAGACCCTTCCTATAGCATGAGATATGATATCTCAATACTTCTAATACCAAACGTGAGATCCTTCCGATAACATGAGATGTGATATCCAAATCCTTCCCCTTCCAAACCTGAGACCCTCCCTTTAGCATGAGATGTGATATCCAACTCCTTCCTATTCCAATCCTGAGACTCTTCTGATAGCATGAGATGTGATATCTCAATGCTTCTAATACCAAACCTGAGATCCTTCCGATAGCATGAGATGTGATATCTCAATGCTTCTAATACCAAACCTGAGATCCTTCCTATAACATGAGATGTGATATCCAAATCCTTCCCCTTCCAAACCTGAGACCCTCCCTTTAGCATGAGATGTGATATCCAACTCCTTCCCATTCCATTCCTGAGACCCTTCTGATAGCATGAGATGTGATATCTCAATGCCTCTAATACCAAACCTGAGATCCTACCTCTAACATGAAATGTGATATCCAACTCTTTCCCCTTCGAAACCTGAGAGCCTTCCTATAGCATGAGATGTGATATCCAAGTCCTTCCCATTCCAATCCTGAGACCCTTCCTATAGCTTGAGATGTGATATCCAACTCCTTCCCATTCCAATTCTGAGACCCTTCCTATACTATGAGACTTGATATCTCAATGCTTCTAATACCAAACCTGAGACCCGTAATATAACATGAGATGTGATATCCAAATCCTTCCCCTTCCAAACCTTAGACCCTTCCTTTATCATGAGATGTGATATAAAACTCCTTCGCATTCCAAACCTGAGACCCTTCCGATATCATGAGATGTGATATCTCAAAGGTTCTAATATCAAACTTGAGACCCTCCCTATAGCATGAGATGTGATATCCAAGTCCTTCCCATTCCAATCCTGAGACCCTTCCTATAGCATGAGATGTGATATCTCAATGCTTCTAATACCAAACCTGAGACCCTTCCTATAACATGAGATGGGAATATCCAACTCCTTCCCATTCCAATCCTGAGACCCTTCCGATAGCAGAGATGTGATATCTCAATGCTTATACCAAACCTGAGATCCTTCCTATAACATGAGATGTGATATCCTACTCCTTCCCATTCCAATCCTGAGACACTTCCTATAGCATGAGATGTGATATCTCACTGCTTATACCAAACCTGAGACCCTTCCCATAGCATGAGATGTGATATCCAACTCCTTCCCATTCCAATCCTCAGACCCTTCCTATAGCATGAGATGTGATATCTCAATGCTTCTAATATCAAACTTGAGACCCTACCTATAGCATGAGATGTGATATCCAAGTCCTTCCCATTCCAATCCTGAGACACTTCCTATAGCATGAGATGTGATATCTCAATGCTTCTAATACCAAACCTGAGACTCTTCCTATAACATGATATGGGATATCCAACTCCTTCCCATTCCAATCCTGAGACCCTTTAGATAGCAGAGATGTGATATCTCAATGTTTATACCAAACCTGAGACCCTTCCTACGGCATGAGATGTCATAGTCAACTCCTTCCCATTCCAATCCTGAGACCCTTCCTATAGCATGAGATGTGATATCCAACTCCTTCCCATTCCAATCCTGAGACCCTTCCTATAGCATGAGATGTGATGTCTCAATGCTTCTAATACCAAACCTGAGATCCTTCCTATAACATGAGATGTGACATCCAACTCCTTCCATTCCAATCCTGGACCCTTCCTATAGCATGAGATGTGATATCTCAATGCTTATACCAAACCTGAGACCCTTCCTATAGCATGAGATGTGATATCCAACTCCTTCCCATTCCAATCCTGAGACCCTTCCTATAGCCTGAGATGTGATATCTCAATGCCTCTAATACCAAACCTGAGATCCTTCCTCTAACATGAAATGTGATATCCAACTCCTTCACTTTCCAAACCTGAGAGCCTATCTATAGCATGAGATGTGATATCCAAGTCCTTCCCATTCCAATCCTTAGACCCTTCCTACAGCATGCAATATGATATCTCAATGATGCTAATAAAAAACCTGAGACCCGTCCTATAACATGAGATGGGATATCCAACTCCTTCCCATTCCAATCCTGAGACACTTCCGATAGCAGAGATGTGATATCTCAATGTTTATACCAAACCTGAGACCCTTCCTATAACATGAGATGTGATATCCAACTCCTTCCCGTTCCAAACCTGAGACCCTTCCTTTAGCATGAGATGTGATATCCAGCTCCTTCCCATTCCAATCCTGAGACACTTCCGATAGCATGAGATGTGATATCTCAATGCTTCTAATATCAAAACTGAGACCCTCCCTATAGCATGATATGTGATATCTAAGTCCTTCCCATTCCAATCCTGAGACCCTTCCTATAGCATGAGATGTGATATCTCAATGCTTCTACCAAACCTGAGACCCTTCCTTTAGCATGAGATGTGATATCCAACTCCTTCCCATTCCAATCCTAAGACCCTTCCTATAGCATGAGAGGTGATATCTCAATACTTCTAATACCAAACCTGAGATCCTTCTGATAACATAAGATGTGATATCTCAATACTTCTAATACCAAACCTGAGATCCATCCTATAACATGAGATGTGATATCCAAATCCTTCCCCTTCCAAACCTGAGACCCTCCCTTTAGCATGAGATGTGATATCCAACTCCTTCCCATTCCAATCCTGAGACCCTTCTGATAGCATAAGATATGATATCTCAATGCTTCTATACCAAACCTGAGATCCTTCCGATAGCATGAGATGTGATATCTCAATACTTCTAATACTAAACCTGAGATCCTTCCTATAACATGAGATGTGATATCCAAATCCTTATCTTCCAAACCTGAGACCCTCCCTTTAGCATGAGATGTGATATCCAACTCCTTCCCATTCCAATCCTGAGACTCTTCTGATAGCATAAGATATGATATCTCAATGCTTCTATACCAAACCTGAGATCCTTCTGACAGCATGAGATGTGATATCTCAATACTTCTAATACCAAACCTGAGATCCTACCTCTAACATGAAATGTGATATCCAACTCTTTCCCCTTGCAAACCTGAGAGCCTTCCTATAGCATGAGATGTGATATCCAAGTCCTTCCCATTCCAATCCTGAGACCCTTCCTATAACATGAGATGTGATATCCAACTCCTTCCCATTCCAACCTGAGACCCTTCCTATAGCATGAGATGGGATATCCAACTCCTTCCAAATCCAATCCCGATACCCTTCCGATAGCATGAGATCTGATATCCCAATGCTTCTACCAAACCTGAGACCCATACTATGGCATGAGATGTGATATCAAACTCCTTCCCATTCTAATCCTGAGACCCTTCCTATAGCTGGAGATGTGATATCCAACTCCTTCCCATTCCTATTCTGAGACCCTTCCTATACCATGAGACTTGATATCTCAATGCTTCTAATACCAAACCTGAGACCCGTCCTATAACATGAGATGTGATATCCAAATCCTTCCCCTTCCAAACCTTAGACCCTTCCTTTATCATGAGATGTGATAGCCAACTCCTTCCCATTCCAATCTTGAGACCCTTCCGATATCATGAAATGTGATATCTCAATGCTTCTAATATCAAACTTGAGACCCTCCCTATAACATGAGATTGGAATATCCAACTCCTTCCCATTCCAATCCTGAGACCCTTCCGATAGCAGAGATGTGATATCTCAATGCTTATACCAAACCTGAGATCCTTCCTATAACATGAGATGTGAAATCCAACTCCTTCCCATTCCAATCCTGAGACACTTCCTATAGCATGAGATGTGATATCTCACTGCTTATACCAAACCTGAGACCCTTCCTATAGCATGAGATGTGATATCCAACTCCTTCCCATTCCAATCCTGAGACCCTTCCTATAGCATGAGATGTGATATCTCAATGCTTCTAATATCAAACTTGAGACCCTCCCTATAGCATGAGATGTGATACCCAAGTCCTTCCCATTCCAATCCTGAGACACTTCCTATAGCATGAGATGTGATATCTCAATGCTTCTAATACCAAACCTGAGACTCTTCCTATAACCTGAGATGGGATATCCAACTCCTTTCCATTCCAATCCTGAGACCCTTTCGATAGCAGAGATGTGATATCTCAATGTTTATACCAAACCTGAGACCCTCCCTACGGCATGAGATGTCATATACAACTCCTTCCCATTCCAATCCTGAGACCCTTCCTATAGCATGAGATGTGATATCCAACTCCTTCCGATTCCAATCCTGAGACCCTTCCTATAGCATGAGATGTGATGTCTCAATGCTTCTAATACCAAACCTGAGATCCTTCCTATAACATGAGATGTGATATCCAACTCCTTCCATTCCAATCCTGAGACCCTTCCTATAGCATGAGATGTGATATCTCAAGACCCTTCCTATAGCATGAGATGTGATATCCAACTCCTTCCCATTCCAATCCTGAGACCCTTCCTATAGCCTGAGATGTGATATCTGAATGCCTCTAATACCAAACCTGAGATCCTTCCTCTAACATGAAATGTGATATCCAACTCCTTCCCTTTCCAAACCTAAGAGCCTATCTATAGCATGAGATGTGATATCCAGGTCCTTCCCATTCCAATCCTTAGACCCTTCCTACAGCATGCAATATGATATCTCAATGATTCTAATAACAAACCTGAGACCCGTCCTATAGCATGAGATATGATATCCAAGTCCTTCCCATTCCAATCCTGAGACCCTTCCTATAACATGAAATGTGATATCCAACTCCTTCCCATTCCAACCTGAGACCCTTCCTATAGCATGAGATGTGATATCTCAATGCTTATACCAAACCTGAGATCCTTCCTATAACATGAGATGTGATATCCAACTCCTTCCCATTCCAATCCTGAGACACTTCCTATAGCATGAGATGTGATATCTCACTGCTTATACCAAACCTGAGACCCTTCCCATAGCATGAGATGTGATATCCAACTCCTTCCCATTCCAATACTCAGACCCTTCCTATAGCATGAGATGTGATATCTCAATGCTTCTAATATCAAACTTGAGACCCTACCTATAGCATGAGATGTGATATCCAAGACCTTCCCATTCCAATCCTGAGACACTTCCTATAGCATGAGATGTGATATCCAACTCCTTCCCATTCCAATCCTGAGACCCTTCCTATAACATGAAATGTGATATCCAACTCCTTCCCATTCCAACCTGAGACCCTTCCTATAGCATGAGATGTGATATCTCAATGCTTATACCAAACCTGAGATCCTTCCTATAACATGAGATGTGATATCCAACTCCTTCCCATTCCAATCCTGAGACACTTCCTATAGCATGAGATGTGATATCTCACTGCTTATACCAAACCTGAGACCCTTCCCATAGCATGAGATGTGATATCCAACTCCTTCCCATTCCAATCCTCAGACCCTTCCTATAGCATGAGATGTGATATCTCAATGCTTCTAATATCAAACTTGAGACCCTACCTATAGCATGAGATGTGATATCCAAGTCCTTCCCATTCCAATCCTGAGACACTTCCTATAGCATGAGATGTGATATCCAACTCCTTCCCATTCCAATCCTGAGACCCTTCCTATAGCATGAGATATGATATCTCAATACTTCTAATACCAAATGTGAGATCCTTCCGATAACATGAGATGTGATATCCAAATCCTTCCCATTCCAATCCTGAGACCCTTCTGATAGCATGAGATGTGATATCTCAATGCTTCTAATACCAAACCTGAGATCCTTCCGATAGCATGAGATGTGATATCTCAATGCTTCTAATACCAAACCTGAGATCCTTCCTATAACATGAGATGTGATATCCAAATCCTTCCCCTTCCAAACCTGAGACCCTCTCTTTAGCATGAGATGTGATATCCAACTCCTTCCCATTCCATTCCTGAGACCCTTCTGATAGCATGAGATGTGATATCTCAATGCCTCTAATACCAAACCTGAGATCCTACCTCTAACATGAAATGTGATATCCAACTCTTTCCCCTTCCAAACCTGAGAGCCTTCCTATAGCATGAGATGTGATATCCAAGTCCTTCCCATTCCAATCCTGAGACCCTTCCTATAGCTTGAGATGTGATATCCAACTCCTTCCCATTCCAATTCTGAGACCCTTCCTATACTCTGAGACTTGATATCTCAATGCTTCTAATACCAAACCTGAGACCCGTAATATAACATGAGATGTGATATCCAAATCCTTCCCCTTCCAAAACTTAGACCCTTCCTTTATCATGAGATGTGATATCCAACTCCTTCCCATTCCAATCCTGAGACCCTTCCGATATCATGAGATGTGATATCTCAAAGCTTCTAATATCAAACTTGAGACCCTCCCTATAGCATGAGATGTGATATCCAAGTCCTTCCCATTCCAATCCTGAGACCCTTCCTATAGCATGAGATGTGATATCTCAATGCTTCTAATACCAAACCTGAGACCCTTCCTATAACATGAGATGGGAATATCCAACTCCTTCCCATTCCAATCCTGAGACCCTTCCAATAGCAGAGATGTGATATCTCAATGCTTATACCAAACCTGAGACCCTTCCTATGGCATGAGATGTGATATCCAACTCCTTGCCATTCAAATCCTGAGACCCTTCCTATAGCATGAGAAGGGATATCCAACTCCTTCCCAATCCAATCCTGAGACCCTTCCGATAGCAGAGACGTGATATCTCAATGCTTCTACCAAACCTGAGACCCTTCCTTTAGCATGAGATGTGATATCCAAATCCTTCACATTCCAATCCTGAGACCCTTCCTATAGCATGAGATGTGATATCTCAATGCTTCTAATACCAAACCTGAGATCCTTCCTATAACATGAGATGTGATATCCAATTCCTTCCCATTCCAAACCTGAGACCCTTCCTATTGGATGAGTTGTGATATCCAACTCCTTCCCATTCCAACCCTGAGACCCTTCCTATAGCATGAGATGTGATGTCTCAATGCTTCTAATACCAAACCTGAGATCCTTCCTATAACATGAGATGTGATATCCAACTCCTTCCATTCCAATCCTGAGACCCGTCCTATAGCATGAGATGTGATATCTCAATGCTTATACCAAACCTGAGACCCTTCCTATAGCATGAGATGTGATATCCAACTACTTCCCATTCCAATCCTGAGACCCTTCCTATAGCATGAGATGTGATATCTCAATGCTTCTAATACCAAACCTGAGATCCTTCCTCTAACATGAAATGTGATATCCAACTCCTTCCCTTTCCAAACCTAAGAGCCTATCTATAGCATGAGATGTGATATCCAGGTCCTTCCTATTCCAATCCTTAGACCCTTCCTACAGCATGCAATATGATATCTCAATGATTCTAATAACAAACCTGAGACCCGTCCTATAGCATGAGATATGATATCCAAGTCCTTCCCATTCCAATCCTGAGACCCTTCCTATAACATGAAATGTGATATCCAACTCCTTCCCATTCCAACCTGAGACCCTTCCTATAGCATGAGATGGGATATCCAACTTCTTCCAAATCCAATACTGATACCCTTCCGATAGCATGAGATGTGATATCCCAATGCTTCTACCAAACCTGAGACCCATACTATGGCATGAGATGTGATATCAAACTCCTTCCCATTCCAATCCTGAGACCCTTCCTATAGCTTGAGGTGTGATATCCAACTCCTTCCCATTCCAATTCTGAGACCCTTCTTATACCATGAGACTTGATATCTCAATGCTTCTAATACCAAACCTGAGACCCGTCCTATAACATGAGATGTGATATCCAAATCCTTCCCCTTCCAAACCTTAGACCCTTCCTTTATCATGAGATGTGATATCCAACTCCTTCCCATTCCAATCCTGAGACCCTTCCGATATCATGAGATTTGTTATCTCAATGCTTCTAATATCAAACTTGAGACCCTCCCCATAGCATGAGATGTGACATCCAAGTCCTTCCCATTCCAAGCCTGAGACCCTTCCTATAGCATGAGATGTGATATCTCTATGCTTCTAATACCAAACCTGAGACCCTTCCTATAACATGAGATGGGATATCCAACTCCTTCCCATTCCAATCCTGAGACCTTTCCGATAGCAGAGATGTGATATCTCAATGCTTATACCAAACCTGAGAACCTTCCTATGGCCTGAGATGTGATATACAACTCCTTCCCATTCCAATCCTGAGACCCTTCCTTTAGCATGAGATGTGATATCTCAATGCTTATACCAAATCTGAGACCCTTCCTATAGCATGAGATGTGATATCCAATTCCTTCCCATTCCAATCCTGAGACCCTTCCTATAGCATGAGATGTGATATCTCAATGCTTATACCAACCCTGAGAGCCTACCTATAGCATGAGATGTGATATCCAAGTCCATCCCATTCCAATCCTTAGACCCTTCCTACAGCATGCGATGTGATATCTCAATGATTCTAATACCAAACCAGAGACTCTTCCTATAACATGAGATGGGATATCCAACTCCTTCCCATTCCAATCCTGAGCCGCTTCCGATAGCAGAGATGTGATATCTCAATGCTTATACCAAACCTGAGACCCTTCCTATAACATGAGATGTGATATCCAACTCCTTCCCGTTCCAAACCTGAGACACTAACTATAGCATATGTGATATCCAACTCCTTCCCATTCCAAACATGAGACCCTTCCTATAGCAAGAAAGTAATATCCAACTCCTACCCATTCCAATCCTGAGACCCTTCCTATAACATGAGATGTGATATCCAACTCCTTCCCATTCCAACCTGAGACACTTCCTATAGCATGAGAAGGGATATCCAACTCCTTCCCAATCCAATCCTGAGACCCTTCCGATAGCAGAGATGTGATATCTCAATGCTTATACCAAACCTGAGACCCTTCCTATGGCATGAGATGTGATATCCAACTCCTTGCCATTCAAATCCTGAGACCCTTCCTATAGCATGAGAAGGGATATCCAACTCCTTCCCAATCCAATCCTGAGACCCTTCCGATAGCAGAGACGTGATATCTTAATGCTTCTACCAAACCTGAGACCCTTCCTTTAGCATGAGATGTGATATCCAAATCCTTCACATTCCAATCCTGAGACCCTTCCTATAGCATGAGATGTGATATCTCAATGCTTCTAATACCAAACCTGAGATCCTTCCTATAACATGAGATGTGATATCCAATTCCTTCCTATTCCAAACCTGAGACCCTTCCTATTGGATGAGATGTGATATCCAACTCCTTCCCATTCCAACCCTGAGACCCTTCCTATAGCATGAGATGTGATGTCTCAATGCTTCTAATACCAAACCTGAGATCCTTCCTATAACATGAGATGTGATATCCAACTCCTTCCATTCCAATCCTGAGACCCGTCCTATAGCATGAGATGTGATATCCAACTGCTTCCCATTCCAATCCTGAGACCCTTCCTATAGCATGAGATGTGATATCTCAATGCTTCTAATACCAAACCTGAGATCCTTCCTCTAACATGAAATGTGATATCCAACTCCTTCCCTTTCCAAACCTAAGAGCCTATCTATAGCATGAGATGTGATATCCAAGTCCTTCACATTCCAACCCTTAGACCCTTCCTACAGCATGCAATATGATATCTCAATGATTCTAATAACAAACCTGAGACCCGTCCTATAACATGAGATGGGATATCCAACTCCTTCCCATTCCAATCCTGAGACACTTCCGATAGCAGAGATGTGATATCTCAATGCTTATACCAAACCTGAGACCCTTCCTATAACATGAGATGTGATATCCAAATCCTTCCCGTTCCAAACCTGAGACCCTTCCTTTAGCATGAGATGTGATATCCAGCTCCTTCCCATTCCAATCCTGAGACACTTCCGATAGCATGAGATGTGATATCTCAATGCTTCTAATATCAAAACTGAGACCCTCCCTATAGCATGATATGTGATATCTAAGTCCTTCCCATTCCAATCCTGAGACCCTCCCTATAGCATGAGATGTGATATCCAACTCCTTCTCATTCCAATCCTGAGACCCTTCCTATAGCATGAGATATGATATCTCAATACTTCTAATACCAAACGTGAGATCCTTCCGATAACATGAGATGTGATATCCAAATCCTTCCCCTTCCAAACCTGAGACCCTCCCTTTAGCATGAGATGTGATATCCAACTCCTTCCTATTCCAATCCTGAGACTCTTCTGATAGCATGAGATGTGATATCTCAATGCTTCTATTACCAAACTTGAGATCCTTCCGATAGCATGAGATGTGATATCTCAATGCTTCTAATACCAAACCTGAGATCCTTCCTATAACATGAGATGTGATATCCAAATCCTTCCCCTTCCAAACCTGAGACCCTCCCTTAGCATGAGATGTGATATCCAACTCCTTCCCATTCCATTCCTGAGACCCTTCCTATAGCTTGAGATGTGATATCCAACTCCTTCCCATTCCAATTCTGAGACCCTTCCTATACTATGAGACTTGATATCTCAATGCTTCTAATACCAAACCTGAGACCCGTAATATAACATGAGATGTGATATCCAAATCCTTCCCCTTCCAAACCTTAGACCCTTCCTTTATCATGAGATGTGATATCCAACTCCTTCCCATTCCAATCCTGAGACCCTTCCGATATCATGAGATGTGATATCTCAAAGCTTCTAATATCAAACTTGAGACCCTCCCTATAGCATGAGATGTGATATCCAAGTCCTTCCCATTCCAATCCTGAGACCCTTCCTATAGCATGAGATGTGATATCCAACTGCTTCCCATTCCAATCCTGAGACCCTTCCTATAGCATGAGATGTGATATCTCTATGCTTCTAATACCAAACCTGAGATCCTTCCTCTAACATGAAATGTGATATCCAACTCCTTCCCTTTCCAAACCTAAGAGCCTATCTATAGCATGAGATGTGATATCCAAGTCCTTCACATTCCAACCCTTAGACCCTTCCTACAGCATGCAATATGATATCTCAATGATTTTAATAACAAACCTGAGACCCCTCCTATAACATGAGATGGGATATCCAACTCCTTCCCATTCCAATCCTGAGACTCTTCCGATAGCAGAGATGTGATATCTCAATGCTTATACCAAACCTGAGACCCTTCCTATAACATGAGATGTGATATCCAAATCCTTCCCGTTCCAAACCTGAGACCCTTCCTTTAGCATGAGATGTGATATCCAGCTCCTTCCCATTCCAATCCTGAGACACTTCCGATAGCATGAGATGTGATATCTCAATGCTTCTAATATCAAAACTGAGACCCTCCCTATAGCATGATATGTGATATCTAAGTCCTTCCCATTCCAATCCTGAGACCCTCCCTATAGCATGAGATGTGATATCCAACTCCTTCCCATTCCAATCCTGAGACCCTTCCTATAGCATGAGATATGATATCTCAATACTTCTAATACCAAACGTGAGATCCTTCCGATAACATGAGATGTGATATCCAAATCCTTCCCCTTCCAAACCTGAGACCCTCCCTTTAGCATGAGATGTGATATCCAACTCCTTCCTATTCCAATCCTGAGACTCTTCTGATAGCATGAGATGTGATATCTCAATGCTTCTAATACCAAACCTGAGATCCTTCCGATAGCATGAGATGTGATATCTCAATGCTTCTAATACCAAACCTGAGATCCTTCCTATAACATGAGATGTGATATCCAAATCCTTCCCCTTCCAAACCTGAGACCCTCCCTTTAGCATGAGATGTGATATCCAACTCCTTCCCATTCCATTCCTGAGACCCTTCTGATAGCATGAGATGTGATATCTCAATGCCTCTAATACCAAACCTGAGATCCTACCTCTAACATGAAATGTGATATCCAACTCTTTCCCCTTCCAAACCTGAGAGCCTTCCTATAGCATGAGATGTGATATCCAAGTCCTTCCCATTCCAATCCTGAGACCCTTCCTATAGCTTGAGATGTGATATCCAACTCCTTCCCATTCCAATTCTGAGACCCTTCCTATACTATGAGACTTGATATCTCAATGCTTCTAATACCAAACCTGGGACCCGTAATATAACATGAGATGTGATATCCAAATCCTTCCCCTTCCAAACCTTAGACCCTTCCTTTATCATGAGATGTGATATCCAACTCCTTCCCATTCCAATCCTGAGACCCTTCCGATATCATGAGATGTGATATCTCAAAGCTTCTAATATCAAACTTGAGACCCTCCCTATAGCATGAGATGTGATATCCAAGTCCTTCCCATTCCAATCCTGAGACCCTTCCTATAGCATGAGATGTGATATCTCAATGCTTCTGATACCAAACCTGAGACCCTTCCTATAACATGAGATGGGAATATCCAACTCCTTCCCATTCCAATCCTGAGACCCTTCCGATAGCAGAGATGTGATATCTCAATGCTTATACCAAACCTGAGATCCTTCCTATAACATGAGATGTGATATCCAACTCCTTCCCATTCCAATCCTGAGACACTTCCTATAGCATGAGATGTGATATCTCACTGCTTATACCAAACCTGAGACCCTTCCCATAGCATGAGATGTGATATCCAACTCCTTCCCATTCCAGTCCTCAGACCCTTCCTATAGCATGAGATGTGATATCTCAATGCTTCTAATATCAAACTTGAGACCCTACCTATAGCATGAGATGTGATATCCAAGTCCTTCCCATTCCAATCCTGAGACACTTCCTATAGCATGAGATGTGATATCTCAATGCTTCTAATACCAAACCTGAGACTCTTCCTATAACATGAGATGGGATATCCAACTCCTTCCCATTCCAATCCTGAGACCCTTTTGATAGCAGAGATGTGATATCTCAATGTTTATACCAAACCTGAGACCCTTCCTACGGCATGAGATGTCATATTCAACTCCTTCCCATTCCAATCCTGAGACCCTTCCTATAGCATGAGATGTGATATCCAACTCCTTCCCATTCCAATCCTGAGACCCTTCCTATAGCATGAGATGTGATGTCTCAATGCTTCTAATACCAAACCTGAGATCCTTCCTATAACATGAGATGTGATATCCAACTCCTTCCATTCCAATCCTGGACCCTTCCTATAGCATGAGATGTGATATCTCAATGCTTATACCAAACCTGAGACCCTTCCTATAGCATGAGATGTGATATCCAACTCCTTCCCATTCCAATCCTGAGACCCTTCCTATAGCCTGAGATGTGATATCTCAATGCCTCTAATACCAAACCTGAGATCCTTCCTCTAACATGAAATGTGATATCCAACTCCTTCACTTTCCAAACCTGAGAGCCTATCTATAGCATGAGATGTGATATCCAAGTCCTTCCCATTCCAATCCTTAGACCCTTCCTACAGCATGCAATATGATATCTCAATGATTCTAATAAAAAACCTGAGACCCGTCCTATAACATGAGATGGGATATCCAACTCCTTCCCATTCCAATCCTGAGACACTTCCGATAGCAGAGATGTGATATCTCAATGTTTATACCAAACCTGAGACCCTTCCTATAACATGAGATGTGATATCCAACTCCTTCCCGTTGCAAACCTGAGACCCTTCCTTTAGCATGAGATGTGATATCCAGCTCCTTCCCATTCCAATCCTGAGACACTTCCGATAGCATGAGATGTGATATCTCAATGCTTCTAATATCAAAACTGAGACCCTCCCTATAGCATGATATGTGATATCTAAGTCCTTCCCATTCCAATCCTGAGACCCTTCCTATAGCATGAGATGTGATATCTCAATGCTTCTACCAAACCTGAGACCCTTCCTTTAGCATGAGATGTGATATCCAACTCCTTCCCATTCCAATCCTGAGACCCTTCCTATAGCATGAGAGGTGATATCTCAATACTTCTAATACCAAACCTGAGATCCTTCCGATAACATGAGATGTGATATCTCAATACTTCTAATACCAAACCTGAGATCCGTCCTATAACATGAGATGTGATATCCAAATCCTTCCCCTTCCAAACCTGAGACCCGCCCTTTAGCATGAGATGTGATACCCAACTCCTTCCCATTCCAATCCTGAGACCCTTCTGATAGCATAAGATATGATATCTCAATGCTTCTATACGAAACCTGAAATCCTTCCGATAGCATGAGATGTGATATCTCAATACTTCTAATACCAAACCTGAGATCCTTCCTATAACATGAGATGTGATATCCAAATCCTTATCTTCCAAACCTGAGACCCTCCCTTTAGCATGAGATGTGATATCCAACTCCTTCCCATTCCAATCCTGAGACTCTTCTGATAGCATAAGATATGATATCTCAATGCTTCTATACCAAACCTGAGATCCTTCTGATAGCATGAGATGTGATATCTCAATACTTCTAATACCAAAAATGAGATCCTACCTCTAACATGAAATGTGATATCCAACTCTTTCCCCTTGCAAACCTGAGAGCCTTCCTATAGCATGAGATGTGATATCCAAGTCCTTCCCATTCCAATCCTGAGACCCTTCCTATAACATGAGATGTGATACCCAACTCCTTCCCATTCCAACCTGAGACCCTTCCTATAGCATGAGATGGGATATCCAACTCCTTCCAAATCCAATCCCGATACCCTTCCGATAGCATGAGATCTGATATCCCAATGCTTCTACCAAACCTGAGACCCATACTATGGCATGAGATGTGATATCAAACTCCTTCCCATTCTAATCCTGAGACCCTTCCTATAGCTTGAGATGTGATATCCAACTCCTTCCCATTCCAATTCTGAGACCCTTCCTATACCATGAGACTTGAAATCTCAATGCTTCTAATACCAAACCTGAGACCCGTCCTATAACATGAGATGTGATATCCAAATGCTTCCCCTTCCAAACCTTAGACCCTTCCTTTATCATGAGATGTGATAGCCAACTCCTTCCCATTCCAATCTTGAGACCCTTCCGATATCATGAAATGTGATATCTCAATGCTTCTAATATCAAACTTGAGACCCTCCCTATAACATGAGATGGGAATATCCAACTCCTTCCCATTCCAATCCTGAGACCCTTCCGATAGCAGAGATGTGATATCTCAATGCTTATACCAAACCTGAGATCCTTCCTATAACATGAGATGTGATATCCAACTCCTTCCCATTCCAATCCTGAGACCCTTCCTATAGCATGAGATGTGATATCTCAATGCTTCTAATATCAAACTTGAGACCCTCCCTATAGCATGAGATGTGATACCCAAGTCCTTCCCATTCCAATCCTGAGACACTTCCTATAGCATGAGATGTGATATCCAACTGCTTCCCATTCCAATCCTGAGACCATTCCTATAGCATGAGATGTGATATCTCTATGCTTCTAATACCAAACCTGAGATCCTTCCTCTAACATGAAATGTGATATCCAACTCCTTCCCTTTCCAAACCTAAGAGCCTATCTATAGCATGAGATGTGATATCCAAGTCCTTCACATTCCAACCCTTAGACCCTTCCTACAGCATGCAATATGATATCTCAATGATTCTAATAACAAACCTGAGACCCGTCCTATAACATGAGATGGGATATTCAACTCCTTCCCATTCCAATCCTGAGACTCTTCCGATAGCAGAGATGTGATATCTCAATGCTTATACCAAACCTGAGACCCTTCCTATAACATGAGATGTGATATCCAAATCCTTCCCGTTCCAAACCTGAGACCCTTCCTTTAGCATGAGATGTGATATCCAGCTCCTTCCCATTCCAATCCTGAGACACTTCCGATAGCATGAGATGTGATATCTCAATGCTTCTAATATCAAAACTGAGACCCTCCCTATAGCATGATATGTGATATCTAAGTCCTTCCCATTCCAATCCTGAGACCCTCCCTATAGCATGAGATGTGATATCCAACTCCTTCCCATTCCAATCCTGAGACCCTTCCTATAGCATGAGATATGATATCTCAATACTTCTAATACCAAACGTGAGATCCTTCCGATAACATGAGATGTGATATCCAAATCCTTCCCCTTCCAAACCTGAAGCCCTCCCTTTAGCATGAGATGTGATATCCAACTCCTTCCTATTCCAATCCTGAGACTCTTCTGATAGCATGAGATGTGATATCTCAATGCTTCTAATACCAAACCTGAGATCCTTCCGATAGCATGAGATGTGATATCTCAATGCTTCTAATACCAAACCTGAGATCCTTCCTATAACATGAGATGTGATATCCAAATCCTTCCCCTTCCAAACCTGAGACCCTCCCTTTAGCATGAGATGTGATATCCAACTCCTTCCCATTCCATTCCTGAGACCCTTCTGATAGCATGAGATGTGATATCTCAATGCCTCTAATACCAAACCTGAGATCCTACCTCTAACATGAAATGTGATATCCAACTCTTTCCCCTTCCAAACCTGAGAGCCTTCCTATAGCATGAGATGTGATATCCAAGTCCTTCCCATTCCAATCCTGAGACCCTTCCTATAGCTTGAGATGTGATATCCAACTCCTTTCCATTCCAATTCTGAGACCCTTCCTATACTATGAGACTTGATATCTCAATGCTTCTAATACCAAACCTGAGACCCGTAATATAACATGAGATGTGATATCCAAATCCTTCCCCTTCCAAACCTTAGACCCTTCCTTTATCATGAGATGTGATATCCAACTCCTTCCCATTCCAATCCTGAGACCCTTCCGATATCATGAGATGTGATATCTCAAAGCTTCTAATATCAAACTTGAGACCCTCCCTATAGCATGAGATGTGATATCCAAGTCCTTCCCATTCCAATCCTGAGACCCTTCCTATAGCATGAGATGTGATATCTCAATGCTTATACCAAACCTGAGACCCTTCCTATAGCATGAGATGTGATATCCAACTGCTTCCCATTCCAATCCTGAGACCCTTCCTAGAGCATGAGATGTGATATCTCTATGCTTCTAATACCAAACCTGAGATCCTTCCTCTAACATGAAATGTGATATCCAACTCCTTCCCTTTCCAAACCTAAGAGCCTATCTATAGCATGAGATGTGATATCCAAGTCCTTCACATTCCAACCCTTAGACCCTTCCTACAGCATGCAATATGATATCTCAATGATTCTAATAACAAACCTGAGACCCGTCCTATAACATGAGATGGGATATCCAACTCCTTCCCATTCCAATCCTGAGACTCTTCCGATAGCAGAGATGTGATATCTCAATGCTTATACCAAACCTGAGACCCTTCCTATAACATGAGATGTGATATCCAAATCCTTCCCGTTCCAAACCTGAGACCCTTCCTTTAGCATGAGATGTGATATCCAGCTCCTTCCCATTCCAATCCTGAGACACTTCCGATAGCATGAGATGTGATATCTCAATGCTTCTAATATCAAAACTGAGACCCTCCCTATAGCATGATATGTGATATCTAAGTCCTTCCCATTCCAATCCTGAGACCCTCCCTATAGCATGAGATGTGATATCCAACTCCTTCCCATTCCAATCCTGAGACCCTTCCTATAGCATGAGATATGATATCTCAATACTTCTAATACCAAACGTGAGATCCTTCCGATAACATGAGATGTGATATCCAAATCCTTCCCCTTCCAAACCTGAGACCCTCCCTTTAGCATGAGATGTGATATCCAACTCCTTCCTATTCCAATCCTGAGACTCTTCTGATAGCATGAGATGTGATATCTCAATGCTTCTAATACCAAACCTGAGATCCTTCCGATAGCATGAGATGTGATATCTCAATGCTTCTAATACCAAACCTGAGATCCTTCCTATAACATGAGATGTGATATCCAAATCCTTCCCCTTCCAAACCTGAGACCCTCCCTTTAGCATGAGATGTGATATCCAACTCCTTCCCATTCCATTCCTGAGACCCTTCTGATAGCATGAGATGTGATATCTCAATGCCTCTAATACCAAACCTGAGATCCTACCTCTAACATGAAATGTGATATCCAACTCTTTTCCCTTCCAAACCTGAGAGCCTTCCTATAGCATGAGATGTGATATCCAAGTCCTTCCCATTCCAATCCTGAGACCCTTCCTATAGCTTGAGATGTGATATCCAACTTCTTCCCATTCCAATTCTGAGACCCTTCCTATACTATGAGACTTGATATCTCAATGCTTCTAATACCAAACCTGAGACCCGTAATATAACATGAGATGTGATATCCAAATCCTTCCCCTTCCAAACCTTAGACCCTTCCTTTATCATGAGATGTGATATCCAACTCCTTCCCATTCCAATCCTGAGACCCTTCCGATATCATGAGATGTGATATCTCAAAGCTTCTAATATCAAACTTGAGACCCTCCCTATAGCATGAGATGTGATATCCAAGTCCTTCCCATTCCAATCCTGAGACCCTTCCTATAGCATGAGATGTGATATCTCAATGCTTCTAATACCAAACCTGAGACCCTTCCCATAACATGAGATGGGAATATCCAACTCCTTCCCATTCCAATCCTGAGACCCTTCCGATAGCAGAGATGTGATATCTCAATGCTTATACCAAACCTGAGATCCTTCCTATAACATGAGATGTGATATCCAACTCCTTCCCATTTCAATCCTGAGACACTTCCTATAGCATGAGATGTGATATCTCAATGCTTCTAATACCAAACCTGAGACTCTTCCTATAACATGAGATGGGATATCCAACTCCTTCCCATTCCAATCCTGAGACCCTTTTGATAGCAGAGATGTGATATCTCAATGTTTATACCAAACCTGAGACCCTTCCTACGGCATGAGATGTCATATTCAACTCCTTCCCATTCCAATCCTGAGACCCTTCCTATAGCATGAGATGTGATATCCAACTCCTTCCCATTCCAATCCTGAGACCCTTCCTATAGCATGAGATGTGATGTCTCAATGCTTCTAATACCAAACCTGAGATCCTTCCTATAACATGAGATGTGATATCCAACTCCTTCCATTCCAATCCTGGACCCTTCCTATAGCATGAGATGTGATATCTCAATGCTTATACCAAACCTGAGACCCTTCCTATAGCATGAGATGTGATATCCAACTCCTTCCCATTCCAATCCTGAGACCCTTCCTATAGCCTGAGATGTGATATCTCAATGCCTCTAATACCAAACCTGAGATCCTTCCTCTAACATGAAATGTGATATCCAACTCCTTCACTTTCCAAACCTGAGAGCCTATCTATAGCATGAGATGTGATATCCAAGTCCTTCCCATTCCAATCCTTAGACCCTTCCTACAGCATGCAATATGATATCTCAATGATTCTAATAAAAAACCTGAGACCCGTCCTATAACATGAGATGGGATATCCAACTCCTTCCCATTCCAATCCTGAGACACTTCCGATAGCAGAGATGTGATATCTCAATGTTTATACCAAACCTGAGACCCTTCCTATAACATGAGATGTGATATCCAACTCCTTCCCGTTCCAAACCTGAGACCCTTCCTTTAGCATGAGATGTGATATCCAGCTCCTTCCCATTCCAATCCTGAGACACTTCCGATAGCATGAGATGTGATATCTCAATGCTTCTAATATCAAAACTGAGACCCTCCCTATAGCATGATATGTGATATCTAAGTCCTTCCCATTCCAATCCTGAGACCCTTCCTATAGCATGAGATGTGATATCTCAATGCTTCTACCAAACCTGAGACCCTTCCTTTAGCATGAGATGTGATATCCAACTCCTTCCCATTCCAATCCTGAGACCCTTCTGATAGCATAAGATATGATATCTCAATGCTTCTATACCAAACCTGAGATCCTTCCGATAGCATGAGATGTGATATCTCAATACTTCTAATACCAAACCTGAGATCCTTCCTATAACATGAGATGTGATATCCAAATCCTTATCTTCCAAACCTGAGACCCTCCCTTTAGCATGAGATGTGATATCCAACTCCTTCCCATTCCAATCCTGAGACTCTTCTGATAGCATAAGATATGATATCTCAATGCTTCTATACCAAACCTGAGATCCTTCTGATAGCATGAGATGTGATATCTCAATACTTCTAATACCAAACCTGAGATCCTACCTCTAACATGAAATGTGATATCCAACTCTTTCCCCTTGCAAACCTGAGAGCCTTCCTATAGCATGAGATGTGATATCCAAGTCCTTCCCATTCCAATCCTGAGACCCTTCCTATAACATGAGATGTGATACCCAAATCCTTCCCATTCCAACCTGAGACCCTTCCTATAGCATGAGATGGGATATCCAACTCCTTCCAAATCCAATCCCGATACCCTTCCGATAGCATGAGATCTGATATCCCAATGCTTCTACCAAACCTGAGACCCATACTATGGCATGAGATGTGATATCAAACTCCTTCCCATTCTAATCCTGAGACCCTTCCTATAGCTTGAGATGTGATATCCAACTCCTTCCCATTCCAATCCTGAGACCCTTCCGATATCATGAGATGTGATATCTCAAAGCTTCTAATATCAAACTTGAGACCCTCCCTATAGCATGAGATGTGATATCCAAGTCCTTCCCATTCCAATCCTGAGACCCTTCCTATAGCATGAGATGTGATATCTCAATGCTTCTAATACCAAACCTGAGACCCTTTCTATAACATGAGATGGGAATATCCAACTCCTTCCCATTCCAATCCTGAGACCCTTCCGATAGCAGAGATGTGATATCTCAATGCTTATACCAAACCTGAGATCCTTCCTATAACATGAGATGTGATATCCAACTCCTTCCCATTCCAATCCTGAGACACTTCCTATAGCATGAGATGTGATATCTCACTGCTTATACCAAACCTGAGACCCTTCCCATAGCATGAGATGTGATATCCAACTCCTTCCCATTCCAATCCTCAGACCCTTCCTATAGCATGAGATGTGATATCTCAATGCTTCTAATATCAAACTTGAGACCCTACCTATAGCATGAGATGTGATATCCAAGTCCTTCCCATTCCAATCCTGAGACACTTCCTATAGCATGAGATGTGATATCTCAATGCTTCTAATACCAAACCTGAGACTCTTCCTATAACATGAGATGGGATATCCAACTCCTTCCCATTCCAATCCTGAGACCCTTTTGATAGCAGAGATGTGATATCTCAATGTTTATACCAAACCTGAGACCCTTCCTAAGGCATGAGATGTCATATTCAACTCCTTCCCATTCCAATCCTGAGACCCTTCCTATAGCATGAGATGTGATATCCAACTCCTTCCCATTCCAATCCTGAGACCCTTCCTATAGCATGAGATGTGATGTCTCAATGCTTCTAATACCAAACCTGAGATCCTTCCTATAACATGAGATGTGATATCCAACTCCTTCCATTCCAATCCTGGACCCTTCCTATAGCATGAGATGTGATATCTCAATGCTTATACCAAACCTGAGACCCTTCCTATAGCATGAGATGTGATATCCAACTCCTTCCCATTCCAATCCTGAGACCCTTCCTATAGCCTGAGATGTGATATCTCAATGCCTCTAATACCAAACCTGAGATCCTTCCTCTAACATGAAATGTGATATCCAACTCCTTCACTTTCCAAACCTGAGAGCCTATCTATAGCATGAGATGTGATATCCAAGTCCTTCCCATTCCAATCCTTAGACCCTTCCTACAGCATGCAATATGATATCTCAATGATTCTAATAAAAAACCTGAGACCCGTCCTATAACATGAGATGGGATATCCAACTCCTTCCCATTCCAATCCTGAGACACTTCCGATAGCAGAGATGTGATATCTCAATGTTTATACCAAACCTGAGACCCTTCCTATAACATGAGATGTGATATCCAACTCCTTCCCGTTCCAAACCTGAGACCCTTCCTTTAGCATGAGATGTGATATCCAGCTCCTTCCCATTCCAATCCTGAGACACTTCCGATAGCATGAGATGTGATATCTCAATGCTTCTAATATCAAAACTGAGACCCTCCCTATAGCATGATATGTGATATCTAAGTCCTTCCCATTCCAATCCTGAGACCCTTCCTATAGCATGAGATGTGATATCTCAATGCTTCTACCAAACCTGAGACCCTTCCTTTAGCATGAGATGTGATATCCAACTCCTTCCCATTCCAATCCTGAGACCCTTCCTATAGCATGAGAGGTGATATCTCAATACTTCTAATACCAAACCTGAGATCCTTCCGATAACATGAGATGTGATATCTCAATACTTCTAATACCAAACCTGAGATCCGTCCTATAACATGAGATGTGATATCCAAATCCTTCCCCTTCCAAACCTGAGACCCGCCCTTTAGCATGAGATGTGATATCCAACTCCTTCCCATTCCAATCCTGAGACCCTTCTGATAGCATAAGATATGATATCTCAATGCTTCTATACGAAACCTGAAATCCTTCCGATAGCATGAGATGTGATATCTCAATACTTCTAATACCAAACCTGAGATCCTTCCTATAACATGAGATGTGATATCCAAATCCTTATCTTCCAAACCTGAGACCCTCCCTTTAGCATGAGATGTGATATCCAACTCCTTCCCATTCCAATCCTGAGACTCTTCTGATAGCATAAGATATGATATCTCAATGCTTCTATACCAAACCTGAGATCCTTCTGATAGCATGAGATGTGATATCTCAATACTTCTAATACCAAACCTGAGATCCTACCTCTAACATGAAATGTGATATCCAACTCTTTCCCCTTGCAAACCTGAGAGCCTTCCTATAGCATGAGATGTGATATCCAAGTCCTTCCCATTCCAATCCTGAGACCCTTCCTATAACATGAGATGTGATACCCAACTCCTTCCCATTCCAACCTGAGACCCTTCCTATAGCATGAGATGGGATATCCAACTCCTTCCAAATCCAATCCCGATACCCTTCCGATAGCATGAGATCTGATATCCCAATGCTTCTACCAAACCTGAGACCCATACTATGGCATGAGATGTGATATCAAACTCCTTCCCATTCTAATCCTGAGACCCTTCCTATAGCTTGAGATGTGATATCCAACTCCTTCCCATTCCAATTCTGAGACCCTTCCTATACCATGAGACTTGAAATCTCAATGCTTCTAATACCAAACCTGAGACCCGTCCTATAACATGAGATGTGATATCCAAATGCTTCCCCTTCCAAACCTTAGACCCTTCCTTTATCATGAGATGTGATAGCCAACTCCTTCCCATTCCAATCTTGAGACCCTTCCGATATCATGAAATGTGATATCTCAATGCTTCTAATATCAAACTTGAGACCCTCCCTATAACATGAGATGGGAATATCCAACTCCTTCCCATTCCAATCCTGAGACCCTTCCGATAGCAGAGATGTGATATCTCAATGCTTATACCAAACCTGAGATCCTTCCTATAACATGAGATGTGATATCCAACTCCTTCCCATTCCAATCCTGAGACCCTTCCTATAGCATGAGATGTGATATCTCAATGCTTCTAATATCAAACTTGAGACCCTCCCTATAGCATGAGATGTGATACCCAAGTCCTTCCCATTCCAATCCTGAGACACTTCCTATAGCATGAGATGTGATATCCAACTGCTTCCCATTCCAATCCTGAGACCATTCCTATAGCATGAGATGTGATATCTCTATGCTTCTAATACCAAACCTGAGATCCTTCCTCTAACATGAAATGTGATATCCAACTCCTTCCCTTTCCAAACCTAAGAGCCTATCTATAGCATGAGATGTGATATCCAAGTCCTTCACATTCCAACCCTTAGACCCTTCCTACAGCATGCAATATGATATCTCAATGATTCTAATAACAAACCTGAGACCCGTCCTATAACATGAGATGGGATATTCAACTCCTTCCCATTCCAATCCTGAGACTCTTCCGATAGCAGAGATGTGATATCTCAATGCTTATACCAAACCTGAGACCCTTCCTATAACATGAGATGTGATATCCAAATCCTTCCCGTTCCAAACCTGAGACCCTTCCTTTAGCATGAGATGTGATATCCAGCTCCTTCCCATTCCAATCCTGAGACACTTCCGATAGCATGAGATGTGATATCTCAATGCTTCTAATATCAAAACTGAGACCCTCCCTATAGCATGATATGTGATATCTAAGTCCTTCCCATTCCAATCCTGAGACCCTCCCTATAGCATGAGATGTGATATCCAACTCCTTCCCATTCCAATCCTGAGACCCTTCCTATAGCATGAGATATGATATCTCAATACTTCTAATACCAAACGTGAGATCCTTCCGATAACATGAGATGTGATATCCAAATCCTTCCCCTTCCAAACCTGAAGCCCTCCCTTTAGCATGAGATGTGATATCCAACTCCTTCCTATTCCAATCCTGAGACTCTTCTGATAGCATGAGATGTGATATCTCAATGCTTCTAATACCAAACCTGAGATCCTTCCGATAGCATGAGATGTGATATCTCAATGCTTCTAATACCAAACCTGAGATCCTTCCTATAACATGAGATGTGATATCCAAATCCTTCCCCTTCCAAACCTGAGACCCTCCCTTTAGCATGAGATGTGATATCCAACTCCTTCCCATTCCATTCCTGAGACCCTTCTGATAGCATGAGATGTGATATCTCAATGCCTCTAATACCAAACCTGAGATCCTACCTCTAACATGAAATGTGATATCCAACTCTTTCCCCTTCCAAACCTGAGAGCCTTCCTATAGCATGAGATGTGATATCCAAGTCCTTCCCATTCCAATCCTGAGACCCTTCCTATAGCTTGAGATGTGATATCCAACTCCTTTCCATTCCAATTCTGAGACCCTTCCTATACTATGAGACTTGATATCTCAATGCTTCTAATACCAAACCTGAGACCCGTAATATAACATGAGATGTGATATCCAAATCCTTCCCCTTCCAAACCTTAGACCCTTCCTTTATCATGAGATGTGATATCCAACTCCTTCCCATTCCAATCCTGAGACCCTTCCGATATCATGAGATGTGATATCTCAAAGCTTCTAATATCAAACTTGAGACCCTCCCTATAGCATGAGATGTGATATCAAAGTCCTTCCCATTCCAATCCTGAGACCCTTCATATAGCATGAGATGTGATATCTCAATGCTTATACCAAACCTGAGACCCTTCCTATAGCATGAGATGTGATATCCAACTGCTTCCCATTCCAATCCTGAGACCCTTCCTATAGCATGAGATGTGATATCTCTATGCTTCTAATACCAAACCTGAGATCCTTCCTCTAACATGAAATGTGATATCCAACTCCTTCCCTTTCCAAACCTAAGAGCCTATCTATAGCCCCTTCACCTTCCCCAGGTCGAGCCGACGTGGGGCCTTCCTTATTTGGGCATGTGCTTTCCCGCGAAACACAGATGCTTTCGCAGGCTTCTACATGTCTTGTGTGTGCCTCCAGGATGTGGGCTGGGATGTCTGGTCCCAATACACATCCTGGGTGCCAGAGAGTCTAGGGTGGTGTGAATGCCTGGGACCACCGTGGTCCGTGATAGGTCCACGAATGGTGTGAGTGTTGATGAGCGGATCTCCCATTGGGTCCCCTCCGTTTTGGCGCGAAGGGAACCGTGGATAAGAGGGGGCTGGAAACACCACTACCATGTCAATCTCCTGAGTTCTCACGAACGAAGGAATACAGGAGCCAAGTATCCTGCAACCAAGAGGCTGAACCGAGGAATCGCTGGTGACCCGCTGAAGGACTGCTCCTCTGCACTGCTGTCGCCTTGTGAAACCCTTTTCACCTTTGATCGAACCAGAAGGCCTGTACTGGTACTTCGACCCTTGGAATAGCGGGGACAGCTATTCTCGGCATTTTCACCATCTCCTGCTAGTAAGCCTTCGGAAGCGTCTCTGGGCCATCCAGCAGACTGACCAGCCTACACAGGAGTCTTGCTCTGTAACCGCCGCCAGGTTGTGTAGTATATCAAGTCCTTGTCACTCTCACATGATTCGTACACTTGGCGTTCCCAGGTCTGAAGTGAGAAGTGTTATTGCATGCTGTAGGAAGGGTCTAAGGATTGGAATGGGAAGGACTTGGATATCACATCTCATGCTATGGATAGGCTCTCAGGTTTGGAAAGGGAAGGAGTTGGATATCACATTTCATGTTAGAGGAAGGATCTCAGGTTTGGTATTAGAGGCATTGAGATATCACATCTCATGCTATAGGAAGGGTCTCAGGATTGGAATCGGAAGGAGTTGGATATCACATCTCATGCAAAAGGAAGGGTCTCAGGTTTAGTATAAGCATTGAGATATCACATCTCATGCTATAGGAAGGGTCTCAGGATTGGAATGGAAGGAGTTGGATTTCACATCTCATATTATAGGAAGGATCTCAGGTTTGGTATTAGAAGCATTGAGACATCATATCTCATGCTATAGGAAGGGTCTCAGGATTGGAATGGGAAGGAGTTGGATATCACATCTCATGCTATAGGAAGGGTCTCAGGTTTGGTATAAGCATTGAGATATCACATCTCATGCTATAGGAAGGGTCTCAGGATTGGAATGGGAAGGAGTTGTATATGACATCTCATGCCGTAGGAAGGGTCCCAGGTTTGGTATAAGCATTGAGATATCACATCTCTGCTATCGGAAGGGTCTCAGGATTGCAATGGGAAGGAGTTGGATATCCCATCTCATGTTATAGGAAGAGTCTCAGGTTTGGTATTAGAAGCATTGGGATATCACATCTCATGCTATAGGAAGTGTCTCAAGATTGGAATGGGAAGGACTTGGATATCACATCTCATGCTATAGGGAGGGTCTCAAGTTTGATATCAGAAGCATTGAGATATCACATCTCATGCTATAGGAAGGGTCTCAGGATTGGAATGGGAAGGAGTTGGATATCACATCTCATGTTATAGGAAGGGTCTCAGGTTTGGTATAAGCAGTGAGATATCACATCTCATGCTATAGGAAGTGTCTCAGGATTGGAATGGGAAGGAGTTGGATATCACATCTCATGTTATAGGAAGGATCTCAGGTTTGGTATAAGCATTGAGATATCACATGTTTGCTATCGGAAGGGTCTCAGGATTGGAATGGGAAGGAGTTGGATATTCCCATCTCATGTTATAGGAAGGGTCTCAGGTTTGGTATTAGAAGCATTGAGACATCACATCTCATGCTATAGGAAGGGTCTCAGGATTAGAATGGGAAGGACTTGGATATCACATCTCATGCTATAGGGAGGGTCTCGAGTTTGATATTAGAAGCATTGAGATATCACATCTCATGATATCGGAAGGGTCTCAGGATTGGAATGGGAAGGAGTTGGATATCACATCTCATGATAAAGGAAGGGTCTAAGGTTTGGAAGGGGAAGGATTTGGATATCACATCTCATGTTATAGGACGGGTCTCAGGTTTGGTATTAGAAGCATTGAGATATCAAGTCTCATGGTATAGGAAGGGTCTCAGAATTGGAATGGGAAGGAGTTGGATATCACATCTCAAGCTATAGGAAGGGTCTCAGGATTTCAGGATTAGAATGGGAAGGAGTTTGATATCACATCTCATGCCATAGTATGGGTCTCAGGTTTGGTATAAGCATTGGGATATCAAATCTCATGCTATCGGAAGGGTATCAGGATTGGAATTCCAAGGAGTTGGATATCCCATCTCATGCTATAGGAAGGGTCTCAGGTTGGAATGCGAAGGAGTTGGATATCACATCTCATGCTAAAGGGAGGGTCTCAGGTTTGGAAGGGGAAGGATTTGGATATCACATCTCATGCTATCGGAAGAATCTCAGATTTGGTATTAGAGGCATTGAGATATCACATCTCATGCTATCATAAGGGTCTCAGGATTGGAATGGGAAGGAGTTGGATATCACATCTCATGCTATAGGAAGGGTCTCAGGTTTGGAATGGGAAGGAGTTGGATATCACATCTCATGTTATAGGAAGAGTCTCAGGTTTGGTATAAGCATTGAGATATCAAATCTCTGCAATCGGAAGTGTCTCAGGATTGGGATGGGAAGGAGTTGGATATCACATCTCATGCTATAGGAAGGGTCTCAGGTTTGGAACGGGAAGGAGTTGGATATCCCATCTCATGTTATAGGACTGGTCTCAGGTTTGGTATTAGAAGCATTGAGATATCACATCTCTGCTATCGGAAGTGTCTCAGGATTGGAATGGGAAGGAGTTGGATATCACATCTCATGTTATAGGACGGGTCTCAGGTTTGTTATTAGAATCATTGAGATATCATATTGCATGCTGTAGGAAGGGTCTAAGGATTGAAATGGGAAGGACTTGGATATCACATCTCATGCTATAGGTAGGCTCTCAGGTTTGGAAAGGGAAGGAGTTGGATATCACATTTAATGTTAGAGGAAGGATCTCAGGTTTGATATTAGAGCCATTGGATATCACATCTCATGCTATAGGAATGGTCTCAGGATTGGAATGGGAAGGAGTTGGATATCACATCTCATGCTATAGGAAGGGTTTTAGGTTTGGTATAAGCATTGAGATATCACATCTCATGCTATAGGAAGGGTCTCAGGATTGGAATGGGAAGGATCTGTATATGACATCTCATGCCATAGGAAGGGTCTCAGGTTTGGTATAAGCATTGAGATATCACATCTGCTGCTGCAGGATACTTGGCTCCTGTATTCCTTCGTTCGTGAGAACTCAGGAGATTGACATGGTAGTGGTGTTTCCAGCCCCCTCTTATCCACGGTTCCCTTCGCGCCAAAACGGAGGGGACCCAATGGGAGATCCGCTCATCAACACTCACACCATTCGTGGACCTATCACGGACCACGGTGGTCCCAGGCATTCACACCACCCTAGACTCTCTGGCACCCAGGATGTGTATTGGGACCAGACATCCCAGCCCACATCCTGGAGGCACACACAAGACATGTAGAAGCCTGCGAAAGCATCTGTGTTTCGCGGGAAAGCACATGCCCAAATAAGGAAGGCCCCACGTCGGCTCGACCTGGGGAAGGTGAAGGGAGCAAGACGGTCAGCGGACAGGACAAAGGAGCCTTGTGGTCTGGCCATTTTGGGATCTAGGCCACCATTTTGGGTTAAGCGCGAGAAACGCGCTTAGCACGCCAAAAGGATCTCAAAACACAAGAAACGATCGCTGCCACCATTCCCGTCCGTGAATCACTTGCACCGATCAGTTACAATCCTGAAAGAGTATCTAGGGCCTGTAGAAGGCTAGAGACCCAAGAGAGCAGTAACTTAGCTTACAGTGCCCTCTTGTGTCATGTTGCACGAAAGCTGCAACATGATACAAGAAACTACGGAAACCAGCGTTTCCTGGTACTGACTGTCTTAAGGGCATGACAGTTTCCCCGTAAGAAATGAGCGAAAGCCCAGAGGAGTGCGGCAGAAGGCTGCACTTCTCGGGCAAAGTCGAGAACAAGGTGAAAAACAACAGCAAAAAGTTTAGGGGTTGCCACATGGAAGGAAAATTACCTACAATTACGAAATCTTTCCTAACACTCGCCCCTCCCAGACTATGGACAGGGGGAACTAATCCACCCCTGGATGAGTCTCTTGTTCAGGTCGGTTAAACATTCTCCACAACCCATCAGCATTGCTATGTTGGACACCTGGCCTATGCTCAATAGTGAAGTCGAAGCCTTGTAGACTTATGGACCACCTAAGCAACTTTGGATTCTCCCCCTTCATGTTTATTAGCCACTTTAAGGGCTTATGGTCAGTTTGCACAGTGAAGTGGGTCCCATAGAGGTAGGGCCTCAGCTTCCTTAGGGCCCACACAACAGAGAAACATTCTTTCTCTACCGTGGACCATCTGAGCTCTCTGTCCTTAAACTGGCGACTAATAAAACCAATAGGGTGTTCCTTACCCTTCTCATCTACTTGCGATAGTACAGCTCCTATCCCAGTGTCAGAGGCGTCCGTCTGCACGATAAAAGGTCTTTGATAATCAGGGGCCCTGAGGACAGGGGCCTGGCACAAGGAGTCTTTTAAGCCATTGAAGGCCTTCTCACACTCGTCGGTCCAAGTTACCTTCTTGGGTTTCTTCAGAGTTGTGAGGGCAGTCAGAGGGGCAGCTATGGTGCCATAGTCTGCCACAAAATTGCGGTAATACCCCGTGAGTCCTAAGAAGGCTCTCACTTGGGTTTGTGTAGTGGGAGTAGGCCAGTCTTGTACTGCTTGTACTTTACTGGGTAGAGGCTGTATCCTCCCTCCACCTACTTCATGTCCAAGGTAAAACACTGAGCCTTGTCCAATCTGGTGTTTACTAGCCTTTATGGTCAAGTGTGCTTTCTGAAGAGCCTGGAGCACAATCCCGAGGTGTTTCACATGGTCAGGTGGCACTGAAAACTGCTATATCGTCCAGATATGCAAGACAGAATTCGTCCAACCCATTCAAAACATGATGCACAAGCCTCTGGAAAGTGGCAGGTGCATTCTTCAACCCGAACGGCATTACCCGGAATTGGTAAAGGCCGTCTGGAGTAGAAAACGCTGTCTTCTCCTTGGCATGTTCTGCTAAAGCTATTTGCCAATAGCCAGCAGTGAGGTCAAACGTGCTGAGGTACTTGGAGGCACCCAAAGTATCCACCAGCTCATCTGTTCGAGGCAAGGGGTGTGCATCTGTCTTGGTGACAGCATTCAGAGCCCTGTAATCCACACAGAACCTCAATTCAGAAGTGCCTGCCTTTGGAACGAAAACCACAGGGCTGGACCAAGGACTACTAGAGGGTTCAATCACCCCAAGGTCTAACATCTTGTTGACCTCGGTCTTAATATAAGACCGTACTTTGTCTGACATCCTGTATCCCCTACTTTTGGTAGGTACACTGTCTCCTGTGTCTATGTTATGTTTGCACCAAGGTGTCAAACCAGGCGACTGTGAAAACAGGGGGGAAAACTGCCTAAGCAAACTTTTCACCTCAGCCTGCTGATCAGAAGTCAGGTGAGGGGCCACTCGGACACCCTCAAAGGAGCTATCTGAAGGACCGCTTTGGAACAGGTCGGGGAGAGGTTCAGACTCCTCTTCCTCAACATCTGAAGCCAGTAACAGTGCTGTGATTTCGACTCTTGGGACGAAAGCCTTCAGCCTATTCACGTGAAACACTTTTGGAGCCTGTCCAGGCCTTCCAAGGTCCACTAAATAGTTAACCTCACCCAGGGGCTCCACCACTGTGTAAGGGCCTGACCATTTGTCCTGTAAAGCTCAAGGCCTTATGGGATTCATGATCAGGACTTGCTGACCAGGTGTAAAGTTGATGAGGGAAGCTTTCTGGTCGTACCAATGTTTCACCAGCGCTTGTACTGCCTTCAATTTATCACTAGCCAAGCCCATCAGAAGTACCATCCGTTTTCTGAGCCCTAGCACATAATCAACTACGTTGGTAGTAACAGGGGAAGTGGGCATCTCCCATCCCTCTTTGACTATGGCTAAGGGTCCCCGTACAGGATGACCAAACAGAAGTTTGAAGGGGCTGAAGCCAACACCCTCCTGTGGTACCTCTCGGTAGGCAAACAGTAAGCATGGTAAAAGAAGATCCCATTGTCTTCTCTGAAGCTTCTCCAGAGCCCCAATCATGCTTTTTAACGTTCTGTTGAAACGTTCCACCAGACCATTGGTCTGGGGGTGGTATGCAGAAGAGAACTTGTAGGTGACCCCACATTCTTTCCACATAGCCTGCATATACTTCGACATAAAGTTGCTGCCACGATCTGACACAACTTCTTTAGGGAAGCCAACCCTAGTAAATATGCCAAGTAAAGCTTTTGCAACTGACTTGGCAGTTACAGTTTTCAATGGGATGGCCTCAGGATATCTGGTTGCATGGTCGACCAGCACCAGGATAAACCTATTGCCCGAGGATGTTTGCGGGTCAAGGGGACCAACGATGTCGATCCCTACCCTTTCAAATGGTACCCCCACAACTGGGAGCGGTACCAACGGAGCTTGGATTGTCGAGCCAACCTTACCAGATAATTGGCAGGAGGCACAACTCCTGCAGTGACTTTCTACTTGCACCCCCATCTTGGGCCAGTAGAAGTGCATGGATAACCTTTGCTTGGTCCTCTTAATACCAAGGTGACCAGCAAGGAGCACTTCATGCGCCAACTGCAGGAGGAAGGGCCTAACAGCAAGGGGAACCACCAACCTCCTATGGTCTCCTTCTGTAGACTCTGTGGGCTCACTATACAGGAGTCCACCTTCCCAATAAATCCTATGCGTCCCAGGAGGTTCACCCTCAAGCTGGGAGCAGGCCTGTCTCCTTAGGCCTTCCAGAGATGGGCACTCACGTTGGCCTTTACTGAATTCGTCCCTATCAGGACCTCCTTCAAGTAACAAGTCTTTTAGTTCAGGATGGTCGTTGGGGTCAAATACTTCAGGCATCGCCACCTCCTCCTCAGGCCCGGGCGATTGACCAACTTCCTCCACCGCAGTGGTAGGCGAGCTCGGGGGAATATTCTCTTTCCCTCGTCTTGACTTGTTGACTCCTTTCGCCTTGGGTTTCCCCTTCGGCTGGGGCGGCGTATTGGTCTTGGCCAATGCTGCCCGTGCTTGAGACCGTGTGTAGGGTCTTTCGGCAGTGTCTCCTACGAGCCCTAAAGCTCTGAGATCATTACCTAACAAGACCTTTCCCGGGACGTTTCTCTGAATGCTCACTGGAATCCTGACTGCTGTACCATTTAAAGTAAGATTTACAGGTATTACTGGGAACATACGGAGTGGGCCGTCAGCCAACTTAGTGGGCATCAGAGTAGCTCTGGCAACTTCCTCTGAGTCTACCAAGGTAGAATCCACTACAGTTCGACTGCACCCACTATCCCTAAGAGCTGGAGTATCTACTCCATTGATCAGCACACTGTCTTTAAAGTAGTGCTTGGTATTATCTGGAATCCTAGCATAAGCCTCTGCGACTTTAGGCTCCCAGGAACCCAGGGAAACTAAAACTACCTCAGCCTCTATCCCGCTGGGAAATGAGTCTGAGGAGAAGGATGCTCCTGTAATCTCTTCTTCCTCGTAGGAGGAGAAGGCCAGATTAGCGGAGTGGACCCCCAAAGGTCTAACCTTACACCGGGGATCCCCCTTCACGTGGTCAGTTGCTCCACAAGCAAAACAAGATCCATTGGGTCTGTTTACATAGGGAGGCTTATTGTAACCAGAGTTCTGTTTCGGAGGCTGACCTCCACTACCCTGTGAGTTCTCTTGTGTCTTACCCTTATTTTTCTTTTTGTGGCCCTTTTGAGAAGAAGATTTATCAGATTCTCCACCCTCCTTATCTTTGGACTTTTTCCCTTCCTCCTGCTTACCAGGATGAGTTTTGTCCTTATGGGACACTCGATGTGACACCCATAAGTCTGCTGCAATGGCCAGCTTCTTAGGATCTATCTCCTTCGAATCGGCCAAATGCTGCTTAAGCTCCGGGGAAGAAGATGCAAAAATGTGTTCCAGCATGACAAGATTTATCATGCCTTCGAAGGTAGAAACCTTATAACCTTCGACCCAGCCAGTTAAGTTTTTCAAGGATTCAGTGACATAAGATACCCAAGTACCACCTTCCTTTTTCTTATACTCTATGAATCGTTTCAAATATTGGGCCGGAGTCTTCCCAAACTTTAAAATGAGAGTTTGCTTTAACATTGCGAAATCAGCTCGCTCAGCCTTCGACATTTCCATAATGGCACTACAGCCAGAATGGGGCAGTCTGCTGAGTAACCAGGCAATCTTATCAGCATTGTCAACTTGTTGAACTTCGCATGCATACTCAAACGCATTCAGCCAGTCCATAATGTCATTCCTTTCCTCATACACACTGACCAGATCTTTCGGAAACCGTGGATGAGAGGAGGCCCCAGACCCATGTCCAGGACCCTTGGACCCATTTGCAACCTGAAGCTTGGCCAGTTCCAACTGGTGATCCCTGTCTTTCTGTTTTTCTGACTGTTCGATTTTTAGTTTGGCTATGCTGAATTCAAGCTCCTTCTGCCTAAACCGCAGCTCTTGCTTCTTGAATTCAAGCATAGCCTCCCCATCAACACTGGCAGAGGAAACATTAGACATCTCATCCTCCCTGTCCTCGTGGTCGCGGGGATCAGTGCAGCGGCAGAACCCTCGGTTCTACCAGTGAGAGCAGCCCCACCTCCTTCCGCACTGTCCTCAGAAGTTATAGCGTCAAGCTGCGCTTCTTGCCACGCCACGATTCTTTGGATCATATCCAATTTCGTGCCTTGAGAGAAAACACCTCTCTCCGCACACATCTTTTTCAATGTTTCTGATTTGGAAGCATTTAAAGTTAACAAGGTATTTGTTTCCATACTGTTAGATAGGACTATGGCCTTTTTAAAGTTATACTACAACAATTCACTACGTGTCCTGGTAGGAATAACTTGAAATGCCTTAGTTCGTGCGCAACACTGGATACCTTCAGTGGTATCCCACCGCTGTACACCAATTTCTTAAGACGGATTTCTGAACTCTGTCCTGGTGGCGCAGAAGTTCAGGAGGCCAACCTAATTACTTGGAACAGGGTAACCTCTGGACAAGCCAGACCAATCAAGGTAGCGATCGCGGCGGTCAAGACTAGGTCTCAAGAGGGGTGAGGGTGACTGAAAGCCTGCAATGAGCACACAAAGCAAGGACACTTACAAACTACTCCAAACAGGTGCTATATTAAAAATATATACACATTTATTCCAAGGCATTTAAAACAATGACCGTAGCGAGAAATCACAATACAACTCTAGTAAACCAACACATACCATACCAATACAATATATACACAAATACAAACAAGTCTCAAGCGTTAGATGCACGAAATGTGTAGTCCACCTAAAAGGGAAGGAAAACAGGCAGTGCGAAATAATGCTTAGACCCAGTCCGCCTTCAGAGGCACCTAACTAAAAGGAAGTCCGAGCCCTACGAAGAGTGGAGCCTTGTGCTCAAAAGTACCTGCACACGCTGGTGCCAACGGGCAAAAGGGGAGTCTCTTCGAGGGAGATCAGGCAGTTCAGTTTAGTGCACAAACGAAGAAGAACAGTGTTCCGCGACTCAAGCGCAGCCTCCACTGTGGGCAGAAGCAGAGCGCGAGTACGGAAAGGCGTGCTGTTTTGACACAGCGGGGAAAAGCTATGGGCTCCTGCAGGAGGGCGACCAGTTCCTAGCTATGCTACTCACCGGTCCCCGATGCAAGCAGACCCAGGCTTCTCCGCGTCAGTTTCAGTCGCTGGCAGGTTCAGAAGAGCAGGGGACGTCTCGTCGTCGTGTTGAGTCTGCAGCAGCAGAGTTGAGTAAAAGACGTCCCAAACGAAGGAACCCGCACAGTTTGTTACCACAGCAGGGCAACGGAGCGGCCGTGTGTATCTGAGCCAAATGTACACTACTCACTTCAGACCTGGGAACGCCAAGTGTACGAATCGTGTGAGAGTGACAAGGACTCGATATACTACACAACCTGGTGGCAGTTACAGAGCAAGACTCCTGTGTAGGCTGGTCAGTCTGCTGGATGGCCCAGAGACGCTTCCGAAGGCTTACTAGCAGGAGCTGGTGAAGATGCCGAGAATAGCTGTCCCCGCTATTCCAAGGGTCGAAGTACTAGTACAGGCCTTCTGGTTCGATCAAAGGTGAAAAGGGTTTCACAAGGCAACAGCAGTGCAGAGGAGCAGTCCGTCAGCTGGTCACCAGCGATTCCTCGGTTCAGCCTCTTGGTTGCAGGATACTTGGCTCCTGTATTCCTTCGTTCGTGAGAACTCAGGAGATCGACATGGTAGTGGTGTTTCCAGCCCCCTCTTATCCACGGTTCCCTTCGCGCCAAAACGGTGGGGACCCAATGGGAGATCCGCTCATCAACACTCACACCATTCGTGGACCTATCACGGACCACGGTGGTCCCAGGCATTCAACCAGGACCAGACATCCCAGCCCACATCCTGGAGGCACACACAAGACATGTAGAAGCCCGCGAAAGCATCCGTGTTTCGCGGGAAAGTACATGCCCAAATAAGGAAGGCCCTGGGTCGGCTCGACCTGGGGAAGGTGAAGGGAGCAAGACGGTCAGCGGACAGGACAAAGGAGCCTCGTGGTCTGGCCATTTTGGGAGCCAGGCCACCATTTTGGGTTAAGTGCGAGAAACGCGCTTAGAACGCCAAAAGGAGCTCAAAACACAAGAAACGATCGCTGCCACCATTCCCGTCCGTGAATCACTTGCACCGATCAGTTACAATCCTGAAAGAGTATCTAGGGCCTGTAGAAGGCTAGAATCCCAAGAGAGCAGTAACTTAGCTTACAGTGCCCTCTTGTGTCATGTTGCACGAAAGCCGCAACATGATAAAAGAAACTACGGAAAACAGCGTTTCCCGGTACTGACTGTCTTAAGGCCATGTCAGTTTCCCCGTAGGAAAGGAGCGAAAGCCCAGAGGAGTGCGGCAGAAGGCTGCACTTCTCTGGCAAAGTCGAGAACAAGGTGAAAAACAACAGCAAAAAGTTTAGGGGTTGCCACATGGAAGGAAAATTACCTACAATTACGAAATCTTTCCTAACAGATATCACATCTCATGTTATAGGAAGAGTCTCAGGTTTGGTATAAGCATTGAGATATCACATCTCTGCAATCGGAAGTGTCTCAGGATTGGGATGGGAAGGAGTTGGATATCCCATCTCATGTTATAGGACGGGTCTCAGGATTGTTATTAGAATCATTGAGATATCATATATGTTGCATGCTGTAGGAAGGGTCTAAGGATTGGAATGGGAAGGACTTGGATATTACATCTCATGCTATGGATAGGCTCTCAGGTTTGGAAAGGGAAGGAGTTGGATATCACATTTCATGTTAGAGGAAGGATCTCAGGTTTGGTATTAGAGGCATTGAGATATCACATCTCATGCTATAGGAAGGGTCTCAGGATTGGAATGGGAAGGAGTTGGATATCACATCTCATGCTATAGGAAGGGTCTCAGGTTTGGTATAAGCATTGAGATATCACATCTCATGCTATAGGAAGGGTCCCAGGATTGGAATGGAAGGAGTTGGATATCACATCTCATGTTAAACGAAGGATCTCAGGTTTGGTATTAGAAGCATTGAGACATCACATCTCATGTTATAGGAAGGGTCTCAGGATTGGAATGGGAAGGAGTTGGATATCACATCTCATGATATAGGAAGGGTCTCAGGTTTGGTATAAGCATTGAGATATCACATCTCATGCTATCGGAAGGGTCTCAGGATTGGAATGGGAAGGAGTTGTATATGACATCTCAAGCCATAGGAAGGGTCTCAGGTTTGGTATAAGCTTTGAGATATCACATCTCTGCTATCGGAAGGGTCTCAGGATTGGAATGGGAAGGAGTTGGATATCCCATCTCATGTTATAGGAAGAGTCTCAGGTTTGGTATTAGAAGCATTGAGATATCACATCTCATGCTATAGGAAGTGTCTCAGGATTGGAATGGGAATGACTTGGATATCACATCTCATGCTATAGGGAGGGTCTCAAGTTTGATATTAGAATCATTGAGATATCACATCTTATGCTATAGGAAGGGTCTCAGGATTGGAATGGGAAGGAGTAGGATATCACATCTCATGCTATAGGAAGGATCTCAGGTTTGGTATAAGCACTGAGATATCACATCTCTTCTATCGGAAGGGTCTCAGGATTGGAATGGGAAGGAGTTGGATATTCCCATCTCATGTTATAGGAAGGGTCTCAGGTTTGGTATTAGAAGCATTGAGATATCACATCTCATGCTATAGGAAGGGTCTCAGGATTGGAATGGGAAGGACTTGGATAATCCATCTCATGCTATAGGGAGAGTCTCAAGTTTGATATTAGAAGCATTGAGATATCACATCTCACAATATCGGAAGGGTCTCAGGATTGGAATGGGAAGGAGTTGGATATCACATCTCATGATAAAGGAAGGGTCTAAGCTTTGGAAGGGGAAGGATTTGGATATCACATCTCATGTTATAGGACGGGTCTCAGGTTTGGTATTAGAAGCACTGAGATATCAAGTCTTATGGTATAGGAAGGGTCTCAGAATTGGAATGAGAAGGAGTTGGATATCACATCTCAAGCTATAGGAAGGGTCTCAGGATTGGAATGGGAAGGAGTTTGATATTACATCTCATGCAATAGTATGGGTCTCAGGTTTGGTATAAGCATTGGGATATCACATCTCATGCTATCGGAAGGGTATCAGGATTGGATTTGGAAGGAGCTGGATATCCCATCTCATGCTATAGGAAGGGTCTCAGGTTGGAATGGGAAGGAGTTGGATATCACATCTCATGTTATAGGAAGGGTCTCAGGATTGGAATGGGAAGGACTTGGATATCACATCTCATGCTATAGGAAGGCTCTCAGGTTTGGAAGGGGAAAGAGTTGGATATCACATTTCATGTTAGAGGTAGGATCTCAGGTTTGGTATTAGAGGCATTGAGATATCACATTTCATGCTATCAGAAGGGTCTCAGGATTGGAATGGGAAGGAGTTGGATATCACATCTCATGCTAAAGGGAGGGTCTCAGGTTTGGAAGGGGAAGGATTTGGATATGACATCTCATGTTATAGGAAGGATCTCAGGTTTGGTATTAGAAGCATTGAGATATCACATCTCATGCTATCGGAAGGATCTCAGGTTTGGTATTAGAAGCATTGAGATATCACATCTCATGCTATCAGAATGGTCTCAGGATTGGAATCGGAAGGAGTTGGATATCACATCTCATGCTAAAGGGAGGGTCTCAGGTTTGGAAGGGGAAGGATTTGGATATCACATCTCATGTTATCAGAAGGATCTCAGGTTTGGTATTAGAAGTATTGAGATATCACATCTCATGCTATAGGAAGGGTCTCAGGATTGGAATGGGAAGGAGTTGGATATCACATCTCAAGCTATAGGAAGGGTCTCTGGTTTGGTATAAGCATTGAGATATCACATCACATGCTATAGGAAGGGCCTCAGGATTGGAATGGGAAGGAGTTGGATATCACATCTCATGTTATAGGAAAGATCTCAGGTTTGGTATTAGAAGCATTGAGACATCACATCTCATGTTATTGGAAGGGTCTCAGGATTGGAATGGGAAGGACTTGGATATCACATCTCATGCTATGGATAGGCTCTCAGGTTTGGAAAGGGAAGGAGTTGGATATCACATTTCATGTTAGAGGAAGGATCTCAGGTTTGGTATTAGAGGCATTGAGATATCACATCTCATGCTATAGGAAGGGTCTCAGGATTGGAATGGGAAGGAGTTGGATATCACATCTCATGCTATAGGAAGGGTCTCAGGTTTGGTATAAGCATTGAGATATCACATCTCATGCTATAGGAAGGGTCTCAGGATTGGAATGGAAGGAGTTGGATATCACATCTCATGTTAAACGAAGGATCTCAGGTTTGGTATTAGAAGCATTGAGACATCACATCTCATGCTATAGGAAGGGTCTCAGGATTGGAATGGGAAGGAGTTGGATATCACATCTCATGCTATACGAAGGGTCTCAGGTTTGGTATAAGCATTGAGATATCACATCTCATGCTATCGGAAGGGTCTCAGGATTGGAATGGGAAGGAGTTGTATATGACATCTCAAGCCATAGGAAGGGTCTCAGGTTTGGTATAAGCTTTGAGATATCACATCTCTGCTATCGGAAGGGTCTCAGGATTGGAATGGGAAGGAGTTGGATATCCCATCTCATGTTATAGGAAGAGTCTCAGGTTTGGTATTAGAAGCATTGAGATATCACATCTCATGCTATAGGAAGTGTCTCAGGATTGGAATGGGAATGACTTGGATATCACATCTCATGCTATAGGGAGGGTCTCAAGTTTGATATTAGAATCATTGAGATATCACATCTTATGCTATAGGAAGGGTCTCAGGATTGGAATGGGAAGGAGTAGGATATCACATCTCATGCTATAGGAAGGATCTCAGGTTTGGTATAAGCATTGAGATATCACATCTCTTCTATCGGAAGGGTCTCAGGATTGGAATGGGAAGGAGTTGGATATTCCCATCTCATGTTATAGGAAGGGTCTCAGGTTTGGTATTAGAAGCATTGAGATATCTCATCTCATGCTATAGGAAGGGTCTCAGGATTGGAATGGGAAGGACTTGGATAATCCATCTCATGCTATAGGGAGGGTCTCAAGTTTGATATTAGAAGCATTGAGATATCACATCTCACGATATCGGAAGGGTCTCAGGATTGGAATGGGAAGGAGTTGGATATCACATCTCATGATAAAGGAAGGGTCTAAGGTTTGGAAGGGGAAGTATTTGGATATCACATCTCATGTTATAGGACGGGTCTCAGGTTTGGTATTAGAAGCACTGAGATATCAAGTCTTATGGTATAGGAAGGGTCTCAGAATTGGAATGAGAAGGAGTTGGATATCACATCTCAAGCTATAGGAAGGGTCTCAGGATTGGAATGGGAAGGAGTTTGATATCACATCTCATGCAATAGTATGGGTCTCAGGTTTGGTATAAGCATTGGGATATCACATCTCATGCTATCGGAAGGGTATCAGGATTGAATTTGGAAGGAGCTGGATATCCCATCTCATGCTATAGGAAGGGTCTCAGGTTGGAATGGGAAGGAGTTGGATATCACATCTCATGTTATAGGAAGGGTCTCAGGATTGGAATGGGAAGGACTTGGATATCACATCTCATGCTATAGGAAGGCTCTCAGGTTTGGAAGGGGAAAGAGTTGGATATCACATTTCATGTTAGAGGTAGGATCTCAGGTTTGGTATTAGAGGCATTGAGATATCACATCTCATGCTATCAGACGGGTCTCAGGATTGGAATGGGAAGGAGTTGGATATCACATCTCATGCTAAAGGGAGGGTCTCAGGTTTGGAAGGGGAAGGATTTGGATATCACATCTCATGTTATAGGAAGGATCTTAGGTTTGGTATTAGAAGCATTGAGATATCACATCTCATGCTATCGGAAGGATCTCAGGTTTGGTATTAGAAGCATTGAGATATCACATCTCATGCTATCAGAATGGTCCAGGATTGGAATCGGAAGGCTTTGGATATCACATCTCATGCTAAAGGGAGGGTCTCAGGTTTGGAAGGGGAAGGATTTGGATATCACATCTCATGTTATCAGAAGGATCTCAGGTTTGGTATTAGAAGTATTGAGATATCACATCTCATGCTATAGGAAGGGTCTCAAGATTGGAATGGGAAGGAGTTGGATATCACATCTCAAGCTATAGGAAGGGTCTCAGGTTTGGTATAAGCATTGGGATATCACATCACATGCTATAGGAAGGGCCTCAGGATTGGAATGGGAAGGAGTTGGATATCACACCTCATGTTATAGGAAAGATCTCAGGTTTGGTATTAGAAGCATTGAGACAACACATCTCATGTTATTGGAAGGGTCTCAGGATTGGAATGGGAAGAAGTTGGATATCACATCTCATGCTATAGGAAGAGTCTCAGGTTTGGTATAAGCATTGAGATATCACATCTCATGATATAGGAAGGGCTCAGGATTGGAATGGGAAGGAGTTGTATATGACATCTCATGCCATAGGAAGGGTCTCAGGTTTGGTATAAGCATTGAGATATCACATCACATGCTATAGGAAGGGTCTCAGGATTGGAATGGGAAGGACTTGGATATCACATCTCATGCTAAAGGGAGGGTCTCAGGTTTGGAAGGGGAAGGATTTGGAAATCACATCTCATGTTATAGGAAGGATCTCAGGTTTGGTATAAGAAGCATTGAGATATCACATCTCATGCTATCAGAAGAATCTCAGATTTGGTATTAGAGGCATTGAGATATCACATCTCATGCTATCATAAGGGTCTCAGGATTGGAATGGGAAGGAGTTGGATATCACATCTCATGCTATAGGAAGGATCTCAGGTTTGGAACGGGAAGGAGTTGGATATCACATCTCATGTTATTGGAAGAGTCTCACATTTGGTATAAGCATTGAGATATCACATCTCTGCAATCGGAAGTGTCTCAGGATTGGGATGGGAAGGAGTTGGATATCACATCTCATGCTATAGGAAGGGTCTCAGGTTTGGAACGGGAAGGAGTTGTATATCCCATCTCATGTTATAGGACTGGTCTCAGGTTTGGTATTAGAAGCATTGAGATATCACATCACATGCTGTAGGAAGGGTCTCAGGTTTGGAATGGGAAGGAATTGGATATCACATCTCATGTTATAGGAAGGGTCTCAGGTTTGGTATAAGCATTGAGATATCACATCTCTGCTATCGGAAGTGTCTCAGGATTGGAATGGGAAGGAGTTGGATATCACATCTCATGTTATAGGACGGGTCTCAGGTTTGTTATTAGAATCATTGAGATATCATATTGCATGCTGTAGGAAGGGTCTAAGGATTGGAATGGGAAGGACTTGGATATCACATCTCATGCTATAGGTAGGCTCTCAGGTTTGGAAAGGGAAGGAGTTGGATATCACATTTCATGTTAGAGGGAGGATCTCAGGTTTGGTATTAGAGCCATTGGATATCACATCTCATGCTATAGGAAGGGTCTCAGGATTGGAATGGGAAGGAGTTGGATATCACATCTCATGCTATAGGAAGGGTTTTAGGTTTGGTATAAGCATTGAGATATCACATCTCATGCTATAGGAAGGGTCTCAGGATTGGAATGGGAAGGATCTGTATATGACATCTCATGCCATAGGAAGGGTCTCAGGTTTGGTATAAGCATTGAGATATCACATCTCTGCTTTCGGAAGGGTCTCAGGATTGGAATGGGAAGGAGTTGGATATCCCATCTCATGTTATAGGAAGAATCTCAGGTTTGGTATTAGAAGCATTGAGATATCACATCTCATGCTATAGGAAGTGTCTCAGGATTGGAATGGGAAGGACTTGGATATCACATCTCATGCTATAGGGAGGGTCTCAAGTTTGATATTAGAAGCATTGAGATATCACATCTCATGCTATAGGAAGGGTCTCAGTATTGGAATGGGAAGGAGTTGGATATCACATCTCATGCTATAGGAAGGGTCTCAGGTTTGGTATAAGCATTGAGATATCACATCTCTGCTATCGGAAGGGTCTCAGGATTGGAATGGGAAGGAGTTGGATATTCCCATCTCATGTTATAGGAAGGGTCTATCAGGTCTTAGCATGAGACTCTTCCTATAACATGAGATGTGATATCCAACTCCTTCCCATTCCAATCCTGAGACCCTTCCGATAGCTTGAGATGTGATATCTCTATGCTTCTAATATCAATACTGAGACCCTCCCTATAGCATGAGATGTGATATCTAAGTCCTTCCCATTCCAATCCTGAGACCCTTCCGATAGCAGAGATGTGATATCTCAATGTTTATACCAAACCTGAGACCCTTCCTATAGCATGAGATGTGATATCCAACTCCTTCCCATTCCAATCCTGAGACCCTTCCTATAGCATGATATGTGAAATCTCAATGCTTCTACCAAAACTGAGACCCTTCCTTTAGCATGAGATGTGATATCCAACTCCTTCCCATTCCAATCCTGAGACCAGTCCTATAGCATGAGATGTGCTATCTCAATGCTTCTAATACCAAACCTGAGATCCTTCCTATAACATGAGATGTGATATCTAACTCCTTCCCATTCCAATCCTGAGACCCTTCCTATAGCATGAGATGTGATATCTCAATGCTTCTAATACCAAACCTGAGATCCTTCAGATAGCATGAGATATGATATCTCAATGCTTCTAATACCAAACCTGAGATCCTTCCTATAACATGAGATGTGATATCCAAATCCTTCCCCTTCCGAACCTGAGACCCTCCCTTTAGCATGAGATGTGATATCCAACTCCTTCCCATTCCAATCCTGATACCCTTCTGATAGCATGAGATGTGATATTTCAATGCTTCGAATAGCAAACCTGAGATCCTACCTCTAACATGAAATGTGATATCCAACTCCTTCCCTTTCCAAACCTGAGAGCCTTCCTACAGCATGAGATGTGATATCCAAGTCCTTCCCATTCCAATCCTGAGACCCTTCCTATAACATGAGATCTCATATCCAACTCCTTCCCATTCCAACCTGAGACCCTTCCTATAGCATGAGATGGGATATCCAACTCCTTCCAAATCCAATCCTGATACCCTTCCGATAGCATGAGATGTGATATCCCAATGCTTCTACAAAACCTGAGACCCATACCATGGCATGAGATGTGATATCAAACTCCCGTCCTATACCATGAGACTTGATATCTCAATGCTTCTAATACCAAACCTGAGACCGGTCCAATAACATGAGATGTGATATCCAAATCCTTCCCCTTCCAAACCTTAGACCCTTCCTTTATCATGAGATGTGATATCCAAGTCCTTCCCATTCCATTCCTGAGACCCTTCCTATAGCATGAGATGTGATATCTCAATGCTTCTAATACCAAACCTGAGACCCTTCCTATAACATGAGATGTGATATCCAAGTCCTTCCCATTTCAATCCTGAGACCCTTCCTATAGCATGAGATGTGATATCTCAATGCTTCTAATACCAAACCTGAGACCCTTCCTATAACATGAATTCTGATATCCAAGTCCTTCCCATTCCAATCCTGAGACCCTTCCAATAGCAGAGATGTGATATCTCAATGCTTCTAATATCAAACCTGAGACCTGTCCTATAACATGAGATGGGATATCCAACTCCTTCCCGTTCCAAACCTGATACCCTTCCTATAGCATGAGATGTGATATCCAATTCCTTTCCATCCCAATCCTGAGACACCTCCGATAGCAGAGATGTGATATCTCAATGCTTATACCAAACCTGAGACTCTTCCTATAACATGAGATGTGATATCTAATTCCTTCCCGTTCCAAACCTGAGACCCTTCCTATAGCATGAGATGTGATATCCAACTCCTTCCCATTCCAATCCTGAGACCCTTCCTATAGCATGAGATGTGATATCTCAATTCTTATACCAAATCTGAGACCCTTCCTATAGCATAAGATGTGATATCCAACTCCTTCCCATTCCAATACTGAGACCCTTCCTATAGCATGAGATGTGATATCTCAATGCTTCTAATACCAAACCTGAGATCCTTCCTATAACATGAGATGTGATATCCAACTCCTTCCCATTCCAATCCTGAGACCCTTATGATAGCATGAGATGTGATATCTCAATGCCTCTAATACCAAACCTGAGATACTTCCGATAGCATGAGATGTGATATCTCAATGCTTTTAATACCAAACCTGAGATCCTTCCTATAACATGAGATGTGATTTCCAAATCCTTCCCCTTCCAAACCTGAGACCCTCCCTTTAGCATGAGATGTGATATACAACTCCATCCCATTCCAATCCTGAGACCCTTCTGATAGCATGAGATGTGATATCTCAATGCCTCTAATACCAAACCTGAGATCCTACCTCTAACATGAAATGTGATATCCATCTCCTTCCCTTTCCAAACCTGAGACCCTGCCTATAGCATGAGATGTGATATTCAAGTCCTTCCCATTCCAATCCTGAGACCCTTCCTATAGCATGTGATGTGATATCTCAATGCGTATACCAAACCTGAGACCCTTCCTATGGCATGAGATGTCATATACAACTCCTTCCCATTCCAATCCTAAGACCCTTCCTATAACATGAGATGTGATGTCTCAATGCTTCTAATACCAAACCTGAGATCCTTCCTATAACATGAGATGTGATATCCAACTCCTTCCCATTCCAATCCTGAGACCCTTCCTATAGCATGACATGTGATATCTCAATGCTTCTAATACCAAACCTGAGATCCTTCCGATAGCATGAGATGTGATATCTCAATGCTTCTAATACCAAACCTGAGATCCTTCCTATAACATGAGATGTGATATCCAAATCCTTCCCCTTCCGAACCTGAGACCCTCCGTTTAGCATGAGATGTGATATCCAACTCCTTCCCATTCCAATCCTGATACCCTTCTGATAGAATGAGATGTGATATCTCAATGCCTCTAATACCAAACCTGAGATCCTACCTCTAACATGAAATGTGATATCCAACTCCTTCCCTTTCCAAACCTGAGAGCCTTCCTACAGCATGAAATGTGATATCCAAGTCCTTCCCATTCCAATCCTGAGACCCTTCCTATAACATGAGATGTCATATCCAACTCCTTCCCATTCCAACCTGAGACCCTTCCTATAGCATGAGATGGGATATCCAACTCCTTCTTATGCCAAACCTGAGACCCTTCCTATGGCATGAGATGGGATATCCAACTCCTTCCCAATCCAATCCTGAGACCCTTCCGATAGCAGAGATGTGATATCTCAACGCTTCCACCAAACCTGAGACCCTTCCTATAACATGAGATGTGATATCCAATTCCTTCCCATTCCAAACCTGAGACCCTTCCTATTGGATGAGATGTGATATCCAACTCCTTCCCATTCCAACCCTGAGACCCTTCCTATACCATGAGATGTGATATCTCAATGCTTCTAATACCAAACCTGGGTCCCGTCCTATAACATGAGATATGATATCCAAATCCTTCCCCTTCCAAACCTGAGACCCTTCCTTTAGCATGAGATGTGATATCCAAATACTTCCCATTCCAATCCTAAAACCCTTCCTATAGCATGAGATGTGATATCTCAATGTTTCTAATAAAAAACCTGAGACCCTTCCTATAGCAAGAGATGCGATATCCAAATCCTTCCCATTCCAATCCTGAGACCCTTCCTATAACATGAGATGTGATATCCAACTCCTTCCCATTCCAACCTGAGACCTTTCCTATAGCATGAGAAGGGATATCCAACTCCTTCCCAATCCAATCCTGAGACCCTTCCGATAGCAGAGATGTGATATCTCAATGCTTATACCAAACCTGAGACCCTTCCTATGGCATGAGATGTGATATCCAACTCCTTGCCATTCAAATCCTGAGACCCTCCCTATAAAAAGAGATGTCATATCCAACTCCTTCCCATTCCAAACCTGAGACCCTTCCTTTAGCATGAGATGTAATATCCAAATCCTTCACATTCCAATCCGGAGACCCTTCCTATAGCATGAGATGTGATATCTCAATGCTTCTAATACCAAACATGAGATCCTTCCTATAACATGAGATGTGATATCCAACTCCTTCCCATTCCAAACCTGAGACCCTTCTGATAGTATGAGATGTGATATCTCAATGCTTCAAAAACCAAACATGAGAACCATCCTATAACATGAGATGTGAAATCCTAATCCTTCCCTTCCCAAACCTGAGACTCTTCCTATAGCATGAGATGTGATATCTCAATGCTTCTACCAAACCTGAAACCCTTCCTATAGCATGAGATGTGATATCCAACTCCTTATCATTCCAATCCTGAGACACTTCCTATAGCATGAGATGTGATATCACAATGCTTCTAATACCAAACCTGAGACCCGTCCTATAACATGAGATGTGATATCCAAATCCTTCCCCTTCCAAACCTTAGACCCTTCCTTTATCATGAGATGTGATATCGAAGTCCTTCCCATTCCATTCCTGAGACCCTTCCTATAGCATGAGATGTGATATCTCAATGCTTCTAATACCAAACCTGAGACCCTTCCTATAACATGAGATGTGATATCCAAGTCCTTCCCATTCCAATCCTGAGACCCTTCCTATAGCATGAGATGTGATATCCTAGTCCTTCCCATTCCAATCCTGAGACCCTTCCGATAGCAGAGATGTGATATCTCAATGCTTATACCAAACCTGAGACCCTTCCTATGGCATGAGATGTCATATACAACTCCTTCCCATTCCAATCCTGAGACCCTTCCTATAGCATGAGATGTGATATCTCAATGCTTATACCAAACCTGAGACCCTTCCTATAGCATGAGATGTGATATCCAACTCCTTCCCATTACAATCCTGATACCCTTCCTATAACATGAGATGTGATGTCTCAATGCTTCTAATACCAAACATGAGATCCTTCCTATGGCATGAGATGTCATATAAAACTCCTTCCCATTCCATTCCTGAGACCCTTCCTATAGCATGAGATATGATATCCAACTCCTTCCCATTCCAATCCTGAGACCCTTCCTATAGCAAGAGATGCGATATCCAAATCCTTCCCATTCCAATCCTGAGACCCTTCCTATAACATGAGATGTGATATCCAACTCCTTCCCATTCCAACCTGAGACCCTTCCTATAGCATGAGAAGGGATATCCAACTCCTTCCCAATCCAATCCTGAGACCCTTCCGATAGCAGAGATGTGATATCTCAATGCTTATACCAAACCTGAGACCCTTCCTATGGCATGAGATGTGATATCCAACTCCTTGCCATTCAAATCCTGAGACCCTCCCTATAACCAGAGATGTCATATCCAACTCCTTCCCATTCCAAACCTGAGACCCTTCCTTTAGCATGAGATGTAACTATAGCATGAGATGTGATATCCAACTCCTTCCCATTCCAATCCTGAGACCCTTCCTATAGCATGAGATGTGATATCTCAATGCTTCTAATACCAAACCTGAGATCCTTCCTATAACAAGAGATGTGATATCCAACTCCTTCCCATTCCAATCCTGAGACCCTTATGATAGCATGAGATGTGATATCTCAATGCCTCTAATACCAAACCTGAGATACTTCCGATAGCATGAGATGTGATATCTCAATGCTTCTAATACCAAACCTGAGATCCTTTCTATAACATGAGATGTGATTTCCAAATCCTTCCCCTTCCAAACCTGAGACCCTCCCTTTAGCATGAGATGTGATATACAACTCCTTCCCATTCCAATCCTGAGACCCTTCTGATAGCATGAGATGTGATATCTCAATGCCTATAATACCAAACCTGAGATCCTACCTCTAACATGAAATGTGATATCCATCTCCTTCCCTTTCCAAACCTGAGACCCTGCCTATAGCATGAGATGTGATATCCAAGTCCTTCCCATTCCAATCCTGAGACCCTTCCTATAGAATGTGATGTGATATCTCAATGCTTATACCAAACCTGAGACCCTTCCTATGGCATGAGATGTCATATACAACTCCTTCCCATTCCAATCATGAGACCCTTCCTATAGCATGAGATGTGATATCTCAATGCTTATACCAAACCTGAGACCCTTCCTATAGCATGAGATGTGATATCCAACGTCTTCCCATTCCAATCCTAAGACCCTTCCTATAACATGAGATGTGATGTCTCAATGCTTCTTATACCAAACCTGAGATCTTTCCTATAACATGAGATGTGATATCCAACTCCTTCCCATTCCAATCCTGAGACCCTTCCTATAGCATGAGATGTGATATCTCAATGCTTATACCAAACCTGAGACCCTTCCTATAGCTTGAGATGTGATATCCAACTCCTTCCCATTCCAATCCTGAGACCCTTCCTATAGCATGAGATGTGTTATCTCAAGGCCTCTAATACCAAACCTGAGATCCTTCCTCTAACATGAAATGTGATATCCAACTCCTTCCCCTTCCAAACCTGAGAGCCTTCCTATAGCATGAGATATGATATCCAAGTCCTTCCCATTCCAATCCTGAGACCCTTCCTATAACATGAAATGTGATATCCAACTCCTTCCCATTCCAACCTGAGACCCTTCCTATAGTATGAGATGGGATATCCAACTCCTTCCAAATCCAATACTGATACCCTTCCAATAGCATGAGATGTGATATCCCAATGCTTCTACCAAACCTGAGACCCATACTATGGCATAAGATGTGACATCAAACTCCTTCCCATTCCAATCCTGAGACCCTTCCTATAGCTTGAGATGTGATATCCAACTCCTTCCCATTCCAATTCTGAGACCCCTCCTATACCATGAGACTTGATATCTCAATGCTTCTAATACCAAACCTGAGACCCGTCCTATAACATGAGATGTGATATCCAAACCCTTCCCCTTCCAAACCTTAGACCCTTCCTTTATCATGAGATGTGATATCCAACTCCTTCCCATTCCAATCCTGAGACCCTTCCTATAGCATGAGATGTGATATCTCAATGCTTCTAATACCAAACCTGAGATCCTTTCGATAGCATGAGATGTGATATCTCAATGCTTCTAATACCAAACCTGAGATCCTTCCTATAACATGAGATGTGATATCCAAATCCTTCCCCTTCCGAACCTGAGACCCTCCCTTTAGCATGAGATGTGATATCCAACTCCTTCCCATTCCAATCCTGAGACCCTTCTGATAGCATGAGATGTGATATCTCAATGCCTCTAATACCAAACCTGAGATCCTACCTCTAACATGAAATGTGATATCCATCTCCTTCCCTTTCCAAACCTGAGACCCTGCCTATAGCATGAGATGTGATATTCAAGTCCTTCCCATTCCAATCCTGAGACCCTTCCTATAGCATGTGATGTGATATCTCAATACTTATACCAAACCTGAGACCCTTCCTATGGCATGAGATGTCATATACAACTCCTTCCCATTCCAATCCTGAGACCCTTCCTATAGCATGAGATGTGATATCTCAATGCTTATACCAAACCTGAGACCCTTCCTATAGCATGAGATGTGATATCCAACTTCTTCCCATTCCAATCCTAAGACCCTTCCTATAACATGAGATGTGATGTCTCAATGCTTCTAATACCAAACCTGAGATCTTTCCTATAATATGAGATGTGATATCCAACTCCTTCCCATTCCAATCCTGAGACCCTTCCTATAGCATGAGATGTGATATCTCAATGCTTATACCAAACCTGAGACCCTTCCTATAGCTTGAGATGTGATATCGAACTCCTTCCCATTCCAATCCCGAGACCCTTCCTATAGCATGAGATGTGATATCTCAAGGCCTCTAATACCAAACCTGAGATCCTTCCTCTAACATGAAATGTGATATCCAACTCCTTCCCCTTCCAAACCTGAGAGCCTTCCTATAGCATGAGATATGATATCCAAGTCCTTCCCATTCCAATCCTGAGACCCTTCCTATAACATGAAATGTGAAATCCAACTCCTTCCCATTCCAACCTGAGACCCTTCCTATAGCATGAGATGGGATATCCAACTCCTTCCAAATCCAATACTGATACCCTTCCAATAGCATGAGATGTGATATCCCAATGCTTCTACCAAACCTGAGACCCATACTATGGCATAAGATGTGATATCAAACGCCTTCCCATTCCAATCCTGAGACCCTTCCTATAGCTTGAGATGTGATATCCAACTCCTTCCCATTCCAATTCTGAGACCCTTCCTATACCATGAGACTTGATATCTCAATGCTTCTAATACCAAACCTGAGACCCGTCCTATAACATGAGATTTGATATCCAAATCCTTCCCCTTCCAAACCTTAGACCCTTCCTTTATCATGAGATGTGATATCCAACTCCTTCCCATTCCAATCCTGAGACCCTTCCGATATCATGACATTTGTTATCTCAATGCTTCTAATATCAAACTTGAGACCCTCCCTATAGCAAGAGATGTGACATCCAAGTCCTCCCCATTCCAATCCTGAGACCCTTCCTATAGCATGAGATGTGATATCTCAATGCTTCTAATACCAAACCTGAGACCCTTCCTATAACATGAGATGGGATATCCAACTCCTTCCCATTCCAATCCTGAGACCCTTCCGATAGCAGAGATGTGATATCTCAATGCGTATACCAACCTGAGACCCTTCCTATAACATGAGATGTGATATCCAACTCCTTCCCATTCCAAACCTGAGACCCTTCCTATAGCATATGTGATATCCAACTCCTTCCAATTCCAAACATGAGACCCTTCCCATAGCAAGAATGTAATATCCAACTCCTTCCCATTCCAATCCTGAGACCATTCCTATAGCATGAGATGTGATATCTCAATGCTTCTAATACCAAACCTGAGATCCTTCCTATGACATGAGATGTGATATCCAATTCCTTCCCATTCCAAACCTGAGACCCTTCCTACAGCATGCGATGTGATATCTCAATGCTTCTAATACCAAACCTGAGACCAGTCCTATAACATGAGATGGGATATCCAACTCCTTCCCGTTCCAATCCTGAGACACTTCCGATTGCAGAGATTTGATATCTCAATGCTTATACCAAACCTGAGACTCTTCCTATAACATGAGATGTGATATCCAACTCCTTCCCGTTCCAAACCTGAGACCCTTCCTATAGCATGAGATGTGATATCCAAATCCTTCCCATCCCAATCCTGAGACACTTCCAATTGCAGAGATGTGATATCTCAATGCTTATACCAAACCTGAGACTCTTCCTATAACACGAGATGTGATATCCAACTCCTTCCCGTTCCAAACCTGAGACCCTTCCTATAGCATGAGATGTGATATCCAACTCCTTCCCATTCCAATCCTGAGACCCTTCCGATAGCATGAGATGTGATATCTCAATGCCTCTAATACCAAACCTGAGATCCTTCCTATAACATGTGATGTGATATTCAAATCCTTCCCCTTCCAAACCTGAGACCCTGCCTTTAGCATGAGATGTGATATACAACTCCTTCCCATTCCAATCCTGAGACCCTTCTGATAGCATGAGATGTGATATCTCAATGCCTCTAATACCAAACCTGAGATCCTACCTCTAACATGAAATGTGATATCCATCTCCTTCCCTTTCCAAACCTGAGACCCTGCCTATAGCATGAGCTGTGATATCCAATTCCTTCCCATTCCAATCCTGAGACCCTTCCTATAGCATGTGATGTTATATCTCAATGCTTATACCAAACCTGAGACCCTTCTTATGGCATGAGATGTCATATACATCTCCTTCCCATTCCAATCCTGGGACCCTTCCTATAGCATGAGATGTGATATCTCAATGCTTATACCAAACCTGAGACCCTTCCTATAGCATGAGATGTGATATCTCAAGGCCTCTAATACCAAACCTGAGATCCTTCCTCTAACATGAGATGTGATATCCAACTCCTTCCCGTTCCAAACCTGAGACACTTCCTATAGCATATGTGATATCCAACTCCTTCCATTCCAAACATGAGACCCTTCCTATAGCAAGAATGTAATATCCAACTCTTACCCATTCCAATCCTGAGACCCTTCCTATAGCAAGAGATGTGATATCCAAATCCTTCCCATTCCAATCCTGAGACCCTTCCTATAACATGAGATGTGATATCCAACTCCTTCCCATTCCAACCTGACACACTTCCTATAGCATTAGAAGGGATATCCAACTCCTTCGCAATCCAATCCGGAGACCCTTCCGATAGCAGAGATGTGATATCTCAATGCTTATACCAAACCTGAGACCCTTCCTATGGCATGATATGTGATATCCAACTCCTTGCCATTCAAATCCTGAGACCCTTTTATAGCATGGGAAGGGATATCCAACTCCTTCCCAATCCAATCCTGAGACCCTTCCGATAGCAGAGATGTGATATCTCAACGCTTCTACCAAACCTGAGACCCTTCCTTTAGCATGAGATGTGATATCCAAATCCTTCGCATTCCAATCCTGAGACCCTTCCTATAGCATGAGATGTGATATCTCAATGGTTCTAATACCAAACCTGAGATCCTTCCTATAACATGAGATGTGATATCCAATTCCTTCCCATTCCAAACCTGAGACCCTTCCTATAACATGAAATGTGATATCTCAAGGCCTCTAATACCAAACCTGAGATCCTTCCTCTAACATGAAATGTGATATCCAACTCCTTCCCATTCCAAACCTGAGACCCTTCCTATAACATGAAATGTGATATCCAACTCCATCCCATTCCAACCTGAGACCTTTCCTATAGCATGAGATGGGATATCCAACTCCTTCCAAATCCAATACTGATACCATTCCGATAGCATGAGATGTGATATCCCAATGCTTCTACCAAATCTGAGACCCATACTATGGCATGAGATGTGATATCAAACTCCTTCCCATTCCAATCCTGAGACCCTTCCTATAGCTTGAGATGTGATATCCAATTTCTTCCCATTCCAATTCTGAGACCCTTCCTATACCATGAGACTTGATATCTCAATGCTTCTAATACCAAACCTGAGACCCGTCCTATAACATGAGATGTGATATCCAAATCCTTCCCCTTCCAAACCTTAGACCCTTCCTTTATCATGAGATGTGATATCCAACTCCTTCCCATTCCAATCCTGAGACCCTTCCGATATCATGAGATTTGTTATCTCAATGCTTCTAATATCAAACTTGAGACCCTCCCTATAGCATGAGATGTGACATCCAAGTCCTCCCCATTCCAATCCTGAGACCCTTCCTATAGCATGAGATGTGATATCTCAATGCTTCTAATACCAAACCTGAGACCCTTCCTATAACATGAGATGGGATATCCAACTCAGATGGGATATCCAACTCCTTCCCATTCCAATCCTGAGACCCTTCCGATAGCAGAGATGTGATATCTCAATTCTTATATCAAACCTGAGACCCTTCCTATGGCCTGAGATGTCATATACAAATCCTTCCCATTCCAATCCTGAGACCCTTCCTATAGCATGAGATGTGATATCTCAATCCTTATACCAAATCTGAGACCCTTCCTATAGCATGAGATGTGATATCCAACTCCTTCCCATTCCAATCCTGAGACCCTTCCTATAGCATGAGATGTGATGTCTCAATGCTTCTAATACCAAACCTGAGATCCTTCCTATAACATGAGATGTGATATCCAACTCCTTCCCATTCCAATCCTGAGACCCTTATGATAGCATGAGATGTGATATCTCAATGCCTCTTATACCAAACCTGAGATCCTTCCGATAGCATGAGATGTGATATCTCAATGCTTCTAATACCAAACCTGAGATCCTTCCTATAATATGAGATGTGATTTCCAAATCCTTCCCCTTCCAAACCTGAGGCCCTCCCTTTAGCATGAGATGTGATATCCAACTCCTTCCCATTCCAATCCTGAGACCCTTCTGATAGCATGAGATGTGATATCTCAATGCCTCTAATACCAAACCTGAGATCCTACCTCTAACATGAAATGTGATATCCATCTCCTTCCCTTTCCAAACCTGAGACCCTGCCTATAGCATGTGATGTGATATCCAAGTCCTTCCCATTCCAATCCTGAGACCCTTCCTATAGCATGTGATGTGATATCTCAATGTTTATACCAAACCTGAGACCCTTCCTATAGCATGAGATGTGATATCCAACTTCTTCCCATTCCAATCCAGAGACCCTTCCTATAGCATGAGATGTGATATCTCAATGCTTATACCAAACCTGAGACCCTTCCTATAGCTTGAGATGTGATATCCAACTCCTTCCCATTCCAATCCTGAGACCCTTCCGATAGCATGAGATGTGATATCTCAAGGCCTCTAATACCAAACCTGAGATCCTTCCTCTAACATGAAATGTGATATCCAACTCCTTCCCTTTCCAAACCTGAGAACCTTCCTATAGCATGAGATATGATATCCAACTCCTTCCCATTCCAACCTGAGACCCTTCCTATAGCATGAGATGGGATATCCAACTCCTTCCAAATCCAATACTGATACCCTTCCGATAGCATGAGATGTGATATCCCAATGCTTCTACCAAACCTGAGAACCATACTATGGCATGAGATGTGATATCAAACTCCTTCCCATTCCAATCCTGAGACGCTTCCTATAGCTTGAGATGTGATATCCAACTCCTTCCCATTCCAATTCTGAGACCCTTCTTATACCATGAGACTTGATATCTCAATGCTTCTAATACCAAACCTGAGACCCGTCCTATAACATGAGATGTGATATCCAAATCCTTCCCCTTCCAAACCTTAGACCCTTCCTTTATCATGAGATGTGATATCCAACTCCTTCCCATTCCAATCCTGAGACCCTTCCGATATCATGAGATTTGTTATCTCAATGCTTCTAATATCAAACTTGAGACCCTCCCTATAGCATGAGATGTGACATCCAAGTCCTTCCCATTCCAATCCTGAGACCCTTCCTATAGCATGAGATGTGATATCTCAATGCTTCTAATACCAAACCTGAGAACTCATGCTAAAGGGAGGGTCTCAGGTTTGGAAGGGGAAGGATTTGGATATCACATCTCATGTTATAGGAAGGATCTCAGGATTGGTATTAGAAGCATTGAGATATCACATCTCATGCTATCGGAAGGATCTCAAGTTTGGTATTAGAAGCATTGAGATATCACATCTCATGCTATCGGAAGGATCTCAGGTTTGGCATTAGAAGCATTGAGATATCACATCTCATGCTATAGCAAGGGTCTCATGTTTGGAACGGGAAGGAGTTGGATATCCCATCTCATGTTATAGGACTGGTCTCAGGTTTGGTATTAGAAGCATTGAGATATCACATTGCATGTTGTAGGAAGGGTCTCAGGTTTGGAATGGGAAGGAATTGGATATCACATCTCATGTCATAGGAAGGATCTCAGGTTTGGTATTAGAAGCATTGAGATATCACATCTCATGCTATAGGAATGGTCTCAGGATTGGAATGGGAAGGAGTTGGATATTACATTCTTGCTATAGGAAGGGTCTCATGTTTGGAATGGGAAGGAGTTGGATATCACATATGGTATAGGAAGGGTCTCAGGTTTGGAACGGGAAGGAGTTGGATATCACATCTCATGTTGTAGGAAGCGTCTCAGGTTTGATATAAGGATTGAGATATCACATCTCTGCTATCGGAAGTGTCTCAGGATTGGAATGGGAAGAAGTTGGATATCCCATCTCATGTTATAGGATGGGTCTCAGGTTTGTTATTAGAATCATTGAGATATCATATTGCATGCTGTAGGAAGGGTCTAAGGATTGGAATGGGAAGGACTTGGATATCACATCTCATGCTATAGGTAGGCTCTCAGGTTTGGAAAGGGAAGGCGTTGGATATCACATCTCATGCTATAGGAAGGGTCTCAGGATTGGAATGGGAAGGAGTTGGATATCACATCTCATGCTATAGGAAGGGTCTCAGGTTTGGTATAAGCATTGGATATCACATCTCATGCTATAGGAAGGGTCTCAGGATTGGAATGGGAAGGAGTTGGATATCACATCTCATGTTATAGGAAGGATCTCAGGTTTGGTATTAGAAGCATTGAGACATCACATCTCATGCTATAGGAAGGGTCTCAGGATTGGAATGGGAAGGAGTTGTATATGACATCTCATGCTGTAGGAAGGGTCTCAGGTTTGGTATAAGCATTGAGATATCACATCTCTGCTATAGGAAGGGTCTCAGGATTGGAATGGGAAGGAGTTGGATATCCCATCTCATGTTATAGGAAGGGTCTCATGATTGGAATGGGAAGGACTTGGATATCACATCTCATGCTATAGGAAGGCTCTCAGGTTTGGAAGGGGAAAGAGTTGGATATCACATTTCATGTTAGAGGTAGGATCTCAGGTTTGGTATTAGAGGCATTGAGATATCACATCTCATGCTATCAGAAGGGTCTCAGGATTGGAATGGGAAGGAGTTGGATATCACATCTCATGCTAAAGGGAGGGTCTCAGATTTGGAAGGGGAAGGATTTGGATATCACATCTCATGTTATAGGAAGGATCTCAGGTTTGGTATTAGAAGCATTGAGATATCACATCTCCTGCTATCAGAACTGTCTCAGGATTGGAATGGGAAGGAGTTGGATATCACATCTCATACTAAAGGGAGGGTTCCCGGTTTGGAAGGGGAAGGATTTGGATATCACATCTCATGTTATCGGAAGGATCTCAGGTTTGGTATTAGAAGTATTGAGATATCACATCTCATGCTATAGGAAGGGTCTCAGGATTGGAATGGGAAGGAGGTGGATATCACTTCTCATGCTAAAGGAAGGGTCTCAGGTTTGGTAGAAGCATTGAGATATCACATCTCATGCTATAGGAAGGGTCTCAGGATTGGAATGGGAAGGACTTAGATATCACATATCATGCTATAGGGAGGGTCTCAGTTTTGATATTAGAAGCATTGAGATATCACATCTCATGCTATCGGAAGTGTCTCAGGTTTGGAATGGGAAGGAGCTGGATATCACATCTCATGCTAAAGGAAGGGTCTCAGGTTTGGAACGGGAAGGAGTTGGATATCACATCTCATGTTATAGGAAGGGTCTCAGGTTTGGTATAAGCATTGAGATATCACATCTCTGCTATAGGAAGTGTCTCAGGATTGGAATGGGAAGGAGTTGGATATCCCATCTCATGTTATAGGACGGGTCTCAGGTTTGTTATTAGAATCATTGAGATATCATATTGCATGCTGTAGGAAGGGTCTAAGGATTGGAATGGGAAGGACTTGGATATCACATCTCATGCTATAGATAGGCTCTCAGGTTTGGAAAGGGAAGGAGTTGGATATCACATTTCATGTTAGAGGAAGGATCTCAGGTTTGGTATTAGAGGCATTGAGATATCACATCTCATGCTATAGGAAGGGTCTCAGGTTGGAATGGGAAGGAGTTGGATTTCACATCTCATGTTATAGGAAGGGTCTCAGGATTGGATTGGGAAGGACTTGGATATCACATCTCATGCTATAGGAAGGCTCTCAGGTTTGGAAGGGGAAAGAGTTGGATATCACATTTCATGTTAGAGGTAGGATCTCAGGTTTGGTATTAGAGGCAATGAGATATCACATCTCATGCTAAAGGGAGGGTCTCAGGTTTGGAAGGGGAAGGATTTGGATATCACATCTCATGTTATAGGAAGGATCTCAGGTTTGGTATTAGAAGCATTGAGATATCACATCTCATGCTATCGGAAGGATCTCAGGTTTGGTATTAGAAGCATTGAGATATCACATCTCATGCTATCAGAAGGTTCTCAGGATTGGAATGGGAAGGAGTTGGATATCACATCTCATGCTAAAGGGAGGGTCTCAGGTTTGGAAGGGGAAGGATTTGGATATCACATCTCATGTTATCGGAAGGATCTCAGGTTTGGTATTAGAAGTATTGAGATATCACATCTCATGCTATATGAAGGGTCTCAGGATTGGAATGGGAAGGAGTTGGATATCACATCTCATGCTAAAGGAAGGATCTCAGGTTTGGTAGAAGCATTGAGATATCACATCTCATGCTATAGGAAGGGTCTCAGGATTGGAATGGGAAGGACTTAGATATCACATATCATGCTATAGGGAGGGTCTCAGTTTTGATATTAGAAGCATTGAGATATCACATCTCATGCTATAGGAAGGGTCTCAGGATTGGAATGGGAAGGAGTTGGATATCACTTCTCATGCTAAAGGAAGGGTCTCAGGTTTGGTAGAAGCATTGAGATATCACATCTCATGCTATAGGAAGGGTCTCAGGATTGGAATGGGAAGGACTTAGATATCACATATCATGCTATAGGGAGGGTCTCAGTTTTGATATTAGAAGCATTGAGATATCACATCTCATGCTATCGGAAGTGTCTCAGGTTTGGAATGGGAAGGAGCTGGATATCACATCTCATGCTAAAGGAAGGGTCTCAGGTTTGGAACGGGAAGGAGTTGGATATCACATCTCATGTTATAGGAAGGGTCTCAGGTTTGGTATAAGCATTGAGATATCACATCTCTGCTATAGGAAGTGTCTCAGGATTGGAATGGGAAGGAGTTGGATATCCCATCTCATGTTATAGGACGGGTCTCAGGTTTGTTATTAGAATCATTGAGATATCATATTGCATGCTGTAGGAAGGGTCTAAGGATTGGAATGGGAAGGACTTGGATATCACATCTCATGCTATAGATAGGCTCTCAGGTTTGGAAAGGGAAGGAGTTGGATATCACATTTCATGTTAGAGGAAGGATCTCAGGTTTGGTATTAGAGGCATTGAGATATCACATCTCATGCTATAGGAAGGGTCTCAGGTTGGAATGGGAAGGAGTTGGATTTCACATCTCATGTTATAGGAAGGGTCTCAGGATTGGAATGGGAAGGACTTGGATATCACATCTCATGCTATAGGAAGGCTCTCAGGTTTGGAAGGGGAAAGAGTTGGATATCACATTTCATGTTAGAGGTAGGATCTCAGGTTTGGTATTAGAGGCAATGAGATATCACATCTCATGCTAAAGGGAGGGTCTCAGGTTTGGAAGGGGAAGGATTTGGATATCACATCTCATGTTATAGGAAGGATCTCAGGTTTGGTATTAGAAGCATTGAGATATCACATCTCATGCTATCGGAAGGATCTCAGGTTTGGTATTAGAAGCATTGAGATATCACATCTCATGCTATCAGAAGGTTCTCAGGATTGGAATGGGAAGGAGTTGGATATCACATCTCATGCTAAAGGGAGGGTCTCAGGTTTGGAAGGGGAAGGATTTGGATATCACATCTCATGTTATCGGAAGGATCTCAGGTTTGGTATTAGAAGTATTGAGATATCACATCTCATGCTATATGAAGGGTCTCAGGATTGGAATGGGAAGGAGTTGGATATCACATCTCATGCTAAAGGAAGGATCTCAGGTTTGGTAGAAGCATTGAGATATCACATCTCATGCTATAGGAAGGGTCTCAGGATTGGAATGGGAAGGACTTAGATATCACATATCATGCTATAGGGAGGGTCTCAGTTTTGATATTAGAAGCATTGAGATATCACATCTCATGCTATCGGAAGTGTCTCAGGATTGGAATGGGAAGGAGCTGGATATCACATCTCATGCTAAAGGAAGGGTCTCAGGTTTGGAACGGGAAGGAGTTGGATAGCCGATCTCATGTTATAGGAAGGGTCTCAGGTTTGGTATAAGCATTGAGATATCACATCTCTGCTATCGGAAGTGTCTCAGGATTGGAATGGGAAGGAGTTGGATATCCCATCTCATGTTATAGGACGGGTCTCAGGATTGTTATTAGAATCATTGAGATATCACATTGCATGCTGTAGGAAGGGTCTCAGGATTGGAATGGGAAGGAGTTGGATATCACATCTCATGCTATAGGAAGGGTCTCTGGTTTTGTATAAGCATTGAGATATCACATCTCATGCTATAGGAAGGGTCTCAGGATTGGAATGGGAAGGAGTTGTATATGACATCTCATGCCGTAGGAAGGGTCTCAGGTTTAGTATAAGCATTGAGATATCACATCTCTGCTATCGGAAAGGTCTCAGGATTGGAATGGGAAGGAGTTGGATATCCCATCTCATGTTATAGGAAGAGTCTCAGGTTTGGTATTAAAGCATTGAGATATCACATCTCATGCTATAGGAAGTGTCTCAGGATTGGAATCGGAAGGACTTGGATATCACATCTCATGCTATAGGGAGGGTCTCACGTTTGATATTAGAAGCATTGAGATATCACATCTCATGCTATAGGAAGGGTCTCAGGATTGGAATGGGAAGGAGTTGGATATCACATCTCATGCTATAGGAAAGGTCTCAGGTTTGGTATAAGCAGCGAGATATCACATCTCATGCTATAGGAAGTGTCTCATGATTGGAATGGGAAGGAGTTGGATATCACATCTCATGTTATAGGAAGGATCTCAGGTTTGGTATAAGCATTGAGATATCACATCTCTGCTATCGGAAGGGTCTCAGGATTGGAATGGGAAGGAGTTGGATATTCCCATCTCATGTTATAGGAAGGGTCTCAGGTTTGGTATTAGAAGCATTGAGACATCACATCTCATGCTATAGGAAGGGTCTCAGGATTGGAATGGGAAGGACTTGGATATCACATCTCATGCTATAGGGAGGGTCTCAAGTTTGATATTAGAAGCATTGAGATATCACATCTCATGATATCGGAAGGGTCTCAGGATTGGAATGGGAAGGAGTTGGATATCACATCTCATGATAAAAGAAGGGTCTAAGGTTTGGAAGGGGAAGGATTTGGATATCACATCTCATGTTATAGGGCGGGTCTCAGGTTTGGTATTAGAAGCATTGAGATATCAAGTCTCATGGTATAGGAAGGGTCTCAGAATTGGAATTGGAAGGAGTTGGATATCACATCTCAAGCTATAGGAAGGGTCTCAGGATTGGAATGGGAAGGAGTTTGATATCACATCTCATGCCATAGTATGGGTCTCAGGTTTGGTATAAGCATTGGGATATCACATCTCATGCTATCGGAAGGGTATCAGGATTGGATTTGGAAGGAGTTGGATATCCCATCTCATGCTATAGAAAGGGTCTCAGGTTGGAATGGGAAGGAGTTGGATATCACATCTCATGTTATAGGAAGGGTCTCGGGATTGGAATGGGAAGGACTTGGATATCACATCTCATGCTATAGGAAGGCTCTCAGGTTTGGAAGGGGAAAGAGTTGGATATCACATTTCATGTTAGAGGTAGGATCTCAGGTTTGGTATTAGAGGCATTGAGATATCACATCTCATGCTATCAGAAGGGTCTCAGGATTGGAATGGGAAGGAGTTGGATATCACATCTTATGCTAAAGGGAGGGTCTCAGGTTTGGAAGGGGAAGGATTTGGATATCACATCTCATGTTATAAGAAGGAGCTCAGGTTTGGTATTAGAAGTATTGAGATATCACATCTCATGCTATCAGAAGGATCTCAGGTTTGGTATTAGAAGCATTGAGATATCACATCTCATGCTATCAGAAGGGTCTCAGGATTGGAATGGGAAGGAGTTGGATATCACATCTCATGCTAAAGGGAGGGTCTCAGGTTTGGAAGGGGAAGGATTTGGATATCACATCTCATGTTATCGGAAGGATCTCAGGTTTGGTATTAGAAGTATTGAGATATCACATCTCATGCTATAGGAAGGGTCTCAGGATTGGAATGGGAAGGAGTTGGATATCACATCTCAAGCTATAGAAAGGGTCTCAGGTTTGGTATAAGCATTGAGATATCACATCACATGCTATAGGAAGGGTCTCAGGATTGGAATGGGAAGGTGTTGTATATGACATCTCATGTCATAGGAAGGGTCTCAGGTTTGGCATAAGCATTGAGATATCACATCACATGCTATAGGAAGGGTCTCAGGATTGGAATGGGAAGGACTTGGATATCACATCTCATGCTATAGGCAGGGTCTCAGGTTTGGAAAGGGAAGGAGTTGGATATCACATTTCATGTTAGAGGTAGGATATCAGGTTTGGTATTAGAGGCATTGAGATATCACATCTCATGCTATCAGAAGGGTCTCAGGATTGGAATGGGAAGGAGTTGGATATCACATCTCATGCTAAAGGGAGGGTCTCAGGTTTGGAAGGGAAAGGATTTGGATATCACATCTCATGTTATAGGAAGGATCTCAGGTTTGGTATTAGAGGCATTGAGATATCACATCTCATGCTATCATAAGGGTCTCAGGATTGGAATGGGAAGGAGTTGGATATCACATCTCATGCTAAAGGGAGGGTCTCAGGTTTGGAAGGGGAAGAATTTGGATATCACATCACATGTTATAGGAAGGATCTCGGGTTTGGTATTAGAAGCATTGAGATATCACATCTCATGCTATCGGAAGGGTCTCAGGATTGGAATGGGAAGGAGTTGGAAATCACATCTCATGCTATAGGAAGGGTCTCAGGTTTGGAACGGGAAGGAGTTGGATATCACATCTCATGTTATAGGAAGAGTCTCAGGTTTGGTATAAGCATTGAGATATCACATCTCTGCAATCGGAAATGTCTCAGGATTGGGATGGGAAGGAGTTGGATATCACATCTCATGCTATAGGAAGGGTCTCAGGTTTGGAACGGGAAGGAGTTGGATATCAAATCTCATGCTATAGGAAGGCTCTCAGGTTTGGAAGGGGAAAGAGTTGGATATCACATTTCATGTTAGAGGTAGGATCTCAGGTTTGGTATTAGAGGCATTGAGATATCACATCTCATGCTATCAGAAGGGTCTCAGGATTGGAATGGGAAGGAGTTGGATATCACATCTCATGCTAAAGGGAGGGTCTCAGGTTTGGAAGGGGAAGGATTTGGATATCACATCTCATGTTATAAGAAGGAGCTCAGGTTTGGTATTAGAAGCATTGAGATATCACATCTCATGCTATCGGAAGGATCTCAGGTTTGGTATTAAAAGCATTGAGATATCACATCTCATGCTATCAGAAGGGTCTCAGGATTGGAATGGGAAGGAGTTGGATATCACATCTCATGCTAAAGGGAGGGTCTCAGGTTTGGAAGGGGAAGGATCTGGATATCACATCTCATGTTATCGGAAGGATCTCAGGTTTGGTATTAGAAGTATTGAGATATCACATCTCATGCTATCGGAAGGGTCTCAGGATTGGAATGGGAAGGAGTTGGATATCATATCTCAAGCTATAGGAAGGGTCTCAGGCTTGGTATAAGCATTGAGATATCACATCACATGATATAGGAAGGGTCTCAGGATTGGAATGGGAAGGAGTTGTATATGACATCTCATGCCATAGGAAGGGTCTCAGGTTTGGTATAAGCATTGAGATATCACATCACATGCTATAGGAAGGGTCTCAGGATTGGAATGGGAAGGACTTGGATATCACATCTCATGCTATAGGCAGGGTCTCAGGTTTGGAAAGGGAAGGAGTTGGATATCACATTTCATGTTAGAGGTAGGATATCAGGTTTGGTATTAGAGGCATTGAGATATCACATCTCATGCTATCAGAAGGGTCTCAGGATTGGAATGGGAAGGAGTTGGATATCACATCTCATGCTAAAGGGAGGGTCTCAGGTTTGGAAGGGGAAGGATTTGGATATCACATCTCATGTTATAGGAAGGATCTCAGGTTTGGTATTAGAGGCATTGAGATATCACATTTCATGCTATCATAAGGGTCTCAGGATTGGAATGGGAAGGAGTTGGATATCACATCTCATGCTATAGGAAGGGTCTCAGGTTTGGTATAAGCAGTGAGATATCACATCTCTGCTATCGGAAGGGTCTCAGGATTGGAATGGGAAGGAGTTGGATATCACATCTCATGCTATAGGAAGAGTCTCAGGATTGGAATGGGAAGGAGTTGGATATCACATCTCATGATAAAGGAAGGGTCTAAGGTTTGGAAGGGGAAGGATTTGGATATCACATCTCATGTTATAGGACGGGTCTCAGGTTTGGTATTAGAAGCATTGAGATATCAAGTCTCATTGTATAGGAAGGGTCTCAGAATTGGAATGGGAAGGAGTTGGATATCACATCTCAAGCTATAGGAAGGGTCACAGGATTGGAATGGGAAGGAGTTTGATATCACATCTCATGCCATAGTATGGGTCTCAGGTTTGGTAGAAGCATTGGGATATCACATCTCATGCTATCGGAAGGGTATCAGGATTGGATTTGGAAGGAGTTGGATATCCCATCTCATGCTATAGGAAGGGTCTCAGGTTGGAATGGGAAGGAGTTGGATATCACATCTCATGTTATAGGAAGGGTCTCAGGATTGGAATGGGAAGGACTTGGATATCACATCTCATGCTATAGGAAGGCTCTCAGGTTTGCAACGGGAAAGAGTTGGATATCACATTTCATGTTAGAGGTAGGATCTCAGGTTTGGTATTAGAGGCATTGAGATATCACATCTCATGCTATCAGAAGAGTCTCAGAATTGGAATGGGAAGGAGTTGGATATCACATCTCATGCCATAGTATGGGTCTCAGGTTTGGTAGAAGCATTGGGATATCACATCTCATGCTATCGGAAGGATTTCAGGATTGGATTTGGAAGGAGTTGGATATCCCATCTCATGCTATAGGAAGGGTCTCAGGTTGGAATGGGAAGGAGTTTGATATCACATCTCATGCCATAGTATGGGTCTCAGGTTTGGTAGAAGCATTGGGATATCACATCTCATGCTATCGGAAGGGTATCAGGATTGGATTTGGAAGGAGTTGGATATCCCATCTCATGCTATAGGAAGGGTCTCAGGTTGGAATGGGAAGGAGTTGGATATCACATCTCATGTTATAGGAAGGGTCTCAGGATTGGAATGGAAAGGACTTGGATATCATATCTCATGCTATAGGAAGGCTCTCAGGTTTGGAAGGGGAAGGAGTTGGATATCACATCTCAAGCTTTAGGAACGGTCTCAGGTTTGGTATAAGCATTGAGATATCACATCTCATGCTATAGGAATGGTCTCAGGATTGGAATGGGAAGGAGTTGGATATCACATCTCATGTTATAGGAAAGATCTCAGGTTTGGTATTAGAAGCATTGAGATATCACATCTCATGCTATAAGCAGGGTCTCAGGATTGGAATGGGAAGGAGTTGTATATGGCATCTCATGCCATAGGAAGGGTCTCAGGTTTGGTATAAGCATTGAGATATCACATCTCATGCTATAGGAAGGGTCTCAGGATTGGAATGGGAAGGACTTGGATATCACATCTCATGCTATAGGCAGGATCTCAGGTTTGGAAAGGGAAGGAGTTGGATATCATATTTCATGTTAGAGGTAGGATCTCAGGTTTGGTATTAGAGGCATTGAGATATCACATCTCATGCTATCAGAAGGGTCTCAGGATTGGAATGGGAAGGAGTTGGATATCACATCTCATGCTAAAGGGAGGGTCTCAGGTTTGGAAGGGGAAGGATTTGGATATCACATCTCATGTTATAGGAAGGATCTCAGGTTTGGTATTAGAAGCATTGAGATATCACATCTCATGCTATCGGAAGGGTCTAAGGATTGGAATGGGAAGGAGTTGGATATCACATCTTATGCTATAGGAAGGGTCTCAGGTTTGGAACGGGAAGGAGTTGGATATCATATCTCATGTTATAGGAAGAGTCTCAGGTTTGGTATAAGCATTGAGATATCACATCTCTGCAATCGGAAGTGTCTCAGGATTGGGATGGGAAGGAGTTGGATATCACATCTCATGCTATAGGAAGGGTCTCAGGTTTGGAACGGGAAGGAGTTGGATATCCCATCTCATGTTATAGGACGGGTCTCAGGTTTGGTATTAGAAGCATTGAGATATCACATCGCATGCTGTAGGAAGGGTCTCAGGATTGGAATGGGAAGGAGTTGGATATTAAATTCTTGCTATAGGAAGGGTGTCATGTTTGGAATGGGAAGGAGTTGGATATCACATATGCTATAGGAAGGGTCTCAGGTTTGGAACGGGAAGAAGTTGGATATCACATCTCATGTTATAGGAAGAGTCTCAGGTTTGGTATAAGCATTGAGATATCACATCTCTGCAATCGGAAATGTCTCAGGATTGGGATGGGAAGGAGTTGGATATCACATCTCATGCTATAGGAAGGGTCTCAGGTTTGGAACGGGAAGGAGTTGGATATCAAATCTCATGCTATAGGAAGGCTCTCAGGTTTGGAAGGGGAAAGAGTTGGATATCACATTTCATGTTAGAGGTAGGATCTCAGGTTTGGTATTAGAGGCATTGAGATATCACATCTCATGCTATCAGAAGGGTCTCAGGATTGGAATGGGAAGGAGTTGGATATCACATCTCATGCTAAAGGGAGGGTCTCAGGTTTGGAAGGGGAAGGATTTGGATATCACATCTCATGTTATAAGAAGGAGCTCAGGTTTGGTATTAGAAGCATTGAGATATCACATCTCATGCTATCGGAAGGATCTCAGGTTTGGTATTAAAAGCATTGAGATATCACATCTCATGCTATCAGAAGGGTCTCAGGATTGGAATGGGAAGGAGTTGGATATCACATCTCATGCTAAAGGGAGGGTCTCAGGTTTGGAAGGGGAAGGATCTGGATATCACATCTCATGTTATCGGAAGGATCTCAGGTTTGGTATTAGAAGTATTGAGATATCACATCTCATGCTATCGGAAGGGTCTCAGGATTGGAATGGGAAGGAGTTGGATATCATATCTCAAGCTATAGGAAGGGTCTCAGGCTTGGTATAAGCATTGAGATATCACATCACATGATATAGGAAGGGTCTCAGGATTGGAATGGGAAGGAGTTGTATATGACATCTCATGCCATAGGAAGGGTCTCAGGTTTGGTATAAGCATTGAGATATCACATCACATGCTATAGGAAGGGTCTCAGGATTGGAATGGGAAGGACTTGGATATCACATCTCATGCTATAGGCAGGGTCTCAGGTTTGGAAAGGGAAGGAGTTGGATATCACATTTCATGTTAGAGGTAGGATATCAGGTTTGGTATTAGAGGCATTGAGATATCACATCTCATGCTATCAGAAGGGTCTCAGGATTGGAATGGGAAGGAGTTGGATATCACATCTCATGCTAAAGGGAGGGTCTCAGGTTTGGAAGGGGAAGGATTTGGATATCACATCTCATGTTATAGGAAGGATCTCAGGTTTGGTATTAGAGGCATTGAGATATCACATTTCATGCTATCATAAGGGTCTCAGGATTGGAATGGGAAGGAGTTGGATATCACATCTCATGCTATAGGAAGGGTCTCAGGTTTGGTATAAGCAGTGAGATATCACATCTCTGCTATCGGAAGGGTCTCAGGATTGGAATGGGAAGGAGTTGGATATCACATCTCATGCTATAGGAAGAGTCTCAGGATTGGAATGGGAAGGAGTTGGATATCACATCTCATGATAAAGGAAGGGTCTAAGGTTTGGAAGGGGAAGGATTTGGATATCACATCTCATGTTATAGGACGGGTCTCAGGTTTGGTATTAGAAGCATTGAGATATCAAGTCTCATTGTATAGGAAGGGTCTCAGAATTGGAATGGGAAGGAGTTGGATATCACATCTCAAGCTATAGGAAGGGTCACAGGATTGGAATGGGAAGGAGTTTGATATCACATCTCATGCCATAGTATGGGTCTCAGGTTTGGTAGAAGCATTGGGATATCACTTCTCATGCTATCGGAAGGGTATCAGGATTGGATTTGGAAGGAGTTGGATATCCCATCTCATGCTATAGGAAGGGTCTCAGGTTGGAATGGGAAGGAGTTGGATATCACATCTCATGTTATAGGAAGGGTCTCAGGATTGGAATGGGAAGGACTTGGATATCACATCTCATGCTATAGGAAGGCTCTCAGGTTTGCAACGGGAAAGAGTTGGATATCACATTTCATGTTAGAGGTAGGATCTCAGGTTTGGTATTAGAGGCATTGAGATATCACATCTCATGCTATCAGAAGAGTCTCAGAATTGGAATGGGAAGGAGTTGGATATCACATCTCATGCCATAGTATGGGTCTCAGGTTTGGTAGAAGCATTGGGATATCACATCTCATGCTATCGGAAGGATTTCAGGATTGGATTTGGAAGGAGTTGGATATCCCATCTCATGCTATAGGAAGGGTCTCAGGTTGGAATGGGAAGGAGTTTGATATCACATCTCATGCCATAGTATGGGTCTCAGGTTTGGTAGAAGCATTGGGATATCACATCTCATGCTATCGGAAGGGTATCAGGATTGGATTTGGAAGGAGTTGGATATCCCATCTCATGCTATAGGAAGGGTCTCAGGTTGGAATGGGAAGGAGTTGGATATCACATCTCATGTTATAGGAAGGGTCTCAGGATTGGAATGGAAAGGACTTGGATATCATATCTCATGCTATAGGAAGGCTCTCAGGTTTGGAAGGGGAAGGAGTTGGATATCACATCTCAAGCTATAGGAACGGTCTCAGGTTTGGTATAAGCATTGAGATATCACATCTCATGCTATAGGAATGGTCTCAGGATTGGAATGGGAAGGAGTTGGATATCACATCTCATGTTATAGGAAAGATCTCAGGTTTGGTATTAGAAGCATTGAGATATCACATCTCATGCTATAAGCAGGGTCTCAGGATTGGAATGGGAAGGAGTTGTATATGGCATCTCATGCCATAGGAAGGGTCTCAGGTTTGGTATAAGCATTGAGATATCACATCTCATGCTATAGGAAGGGTCTCAGGATTGGAATGGGAAGGACTTGGATATCACATCTCATGCTATAGGCAGGATCTCAGGTTTGGAAAGGGAAGGAGTTGGATATCATATTTCATGTTAGAGGTAGGATCTCAGGTTTGGTATTAGAGGCATTGAGATATCACATCTCATGCTATCAGAAGGGTCTCAGGATTGGAATGGGAAGGAGTTGGATATCACATCTCATGCTAAAGGGAGGGTCTCAGGTTTGGAAGGGGAAGGATTTGGATATCACATCTCATGTTATAGGAAGGATCTCAGGTTTGGTATTAGAAGCATTGAGATATCACATCTCATGCTATCGGAAGGGTCTAAGGATTGGAATGGGAAGGAGTTGGATATCACATCTTATGCTATAGGAAGGGTCTCAGGTTTGGAACGGGAAGGAGTTGGATATCATATCTCATGTTATAGGAAGAGTCTCAGGTTTGGTATAAGCATTGAGATATCACATCTCTGCAATCGGAAGTGTCTCAGGATTGGGATGGGAAGGAGTTGGATATCACATCTCATGCTATAGGAAGGGTCTCAGGTTTGGAACGGGAAGGAGTTGGATATCCCATCTCATGTTATAGGACGGGTCTCAGGTTTGGTATTAGAAGCATTGAGATATCACATCGCATGCTGTAGGAAGGGTCTCAGGATTGGAATGGGAAGGAGTTGGATATTAAATTCTTGCTATAGGAAGGGTGTCATGTTTGGAATGGGAAGGAGTTGGATATCACATATGCTATAGGAAGGGTCTCAGGTTTGGAACGGGAAGAAGTTGGATATCACATCTCATGCTATAGGAAGGGTCTCAGGTTTGGAATAAGCATTGAGATATCACATCTCTGCTATCGGAAGTGTCTCAGGATTGGAATGGGAAGGAGTTGGATATCACATCTCATGTTATAGGACGGGTCTCAGGTTTGTTACTAGAATCATTGAGATATCATATTGTATGCTGTAGGAAGGGTCTAAGGATTGGAATGGGAAGGTCTTGGATATCACATCTCATGCTATAGGTAGGCTCTCAGGTTTGGAAAGGGAAGGAGTTGGATATGACATTTCATGTTAGAGGAAGGATTTCAGGTTTGGTATTAGAGGCATTCAGATATCACATCTCATGCTATAGGAAGGGTCTCAGGATTGGAATGGGAAGGACTTAGATATCACATATCATGCTATAGGGAGGGTCTCATGTTTGGAATGGGAAGGAGTTGGATATCACATGCTATAGGAAGGGTCTCAGGTTTGGAACGGGAAGGAGTTGGATATCACATCTCATGCTATAGGAAGGGTCTCAGGTTTGGAATAAGCATTGAGATATCACATCTCTGCTATCGGAAGTGTCTCAGGATTGGAATGGGAAGGAGTTGGATATCACATCTCATGTTATAGGACGGGTCTCAGGTTTGTTATTAGAATCATTGAGATATCATATTGTATGCTGTAGGAAGGGTCTAAGGATTGGAATGGGAAGGTCTTGGATATCACATCTCATGCTATAGGTAGGCTCTCAGGTTTGGAAAGGGAAGGAGTTGGATATCACATTTCATGTTAGAGGAAGGATCTCAGATTTGGTATTAGAGGCATTGAGATATCACATCTAATGCTATAGGAAGGGTCTCAGGATTGGAATGGGAAGGAGTTGGATATCACATCTCATGCTATAGGAAGGGTCTCAGGTTTGGTAAGAACATTGAGATATCACATCTCATGCTATAGGAAGGGTCTCAGGATTGGAATGGGAAGGAGTTGGATATCACATCTGATGTTATAGGAAGGATCTCAGGTTTGGTATTAGAAGCATTGAGACATCACATCTCATGCTATAGGAAGGGTCTCAGGATTGGTATAAGCATTGAGATATCACATCTCTGCTATCGGAAGGGTCTCAGGATTGGAATGGGAAGGAGTTGGATATCCCATCTCATGTTATAGGAAGAGTCTCAGGTTTGGTATTAGAAGCATTGAGATATCACATCTCATGCTATAGGAATGGTCTCAGGATTGGAATGGGAAGGAGTTTGATATCACATCTCATGCCATGTATGGGTCTCAGGTTTGGTATAAGCATTGTGATATCACATCTCATGCTATAGGAAGGGTCTCAGGATTGGAATGGGAAGGAGTTGTATATGACATCTCATGCCATAGGAAGGGTCTCAGGTTTGGTATAAGCATTGAGATATCACATCTCTGCTATCGGAAGGGTCTCAGGATTGGAATGGGAAGGAGTTGGATATCCCATCTCATGTTATAGGAAGAGTCTCAGGTTTGGTATTAGAAGCATTGAGATATCACATCTCATGCTATAGGAAGTGTCTCAGGATTGGAATGGGAAGGAGTTTGATATCAAATCTCATGCCATGTATGGGTTTCAGGTTTTGTAGAAGCATTGGGATATCACATCTCATGCTATCGGAAGGGTATCAGGATTGGATTTGGAAGGATTTGGATATCACATTTCATGTTATAGGAAGGATCTCAGGTTTGGTATTAGAAGCATTGAGATATCACATCTCATGCTATCGGAAGGATCTCAGGTTTGGTATTATAGGCATTGAGATATCACATCTCATGCTATCAGAAGGGTCTCAGGATTGGAATGGGAAGGAGTCGGATATCACATCTCATGCTAAAGGGAGGGTCTCAGGTTTGGAAGTGGAAGGATTTGGATATCACATCTCATGTTATAGGAAGGATCTCAGGTTTGGTATTAGAAGCATTGAGATATCACATCTCATGCTATAGGAAGGGTCTCAGGATTGGAAAGGGAAGGAGTTGGATATCACATCTCAAGCTATAGGAAGGGTCAGTAACATGTTACTATTCCAATCCTGAGACTCTTCTGATAGCATGAGATGTGATATCTCAATGCTTCTAATGCCAAACCTGAGATCCTTCCGATAGCATGAGATGTGATATCTCAATGCTTCTAATACCAAACCTGAGATCCTTCCTATAACATGAGATGTGATATCCAAATCCTTCCCCTTCCAAACCTGAGACCCTCCCTTTAGCATGAGATGTGATATCTAACTCCTTCCCATTCCATTCCTGAGACCCTTCTGATAGCATGAGATGTGATATCTCAATGCCTCTAATACCAAACCTGAGATCCTACCTCTAACATGAAATGAGATATCCAACTCTTTCCCCTTCCAAACCTGAGAGCCTTCCTATAGCATGAGATGTGATATCCAAGTCCTTCCCATTCCAATACTGAGACCCTTCCTATAGCTTGAGATGTGATATCCAACTCCTTCCCATTCCAATTCTGAGACCCTTCCTATAGCATGAGATGTGATATCTCAATGCTTATACCAAACCTGAGAGCCTACCTATAGCATGAGATGTGATATCCAAGTCCATCCCATTCCAATCCTTAGACCCTTCCTACAGCATGCGATGTGAATATCTCAATGATTCTAATACCAAACCAGAGACTCTTCCTATAACATGAGATGGGATATCCAACTCCTTCCCATTCCAATTCTGAGACCCTTCCTATACTATGAGACTTGATATCTCAATGCTTCTAATACCAAACCTGAGACCCGTAATATAACATGAGATGTGATATCCAAATCCTTCCCCTTCCAAACCTTAGACCCGTCCTTTATCATGAGATGTGATATCCAACTCCTTCCCATTCCAATCCTGAGACCCTTCCGATATCATGAGATGTGATATCTCAAAGCTTCTAATATCAAACTTGAGACCCTCCCTATAGCATGAGATGTGATATCCAAGTCCTTCCCATTCCAATCCTGAGACCCTTCCTATAGCATGAGATGTGATATCTCAATGCTTCTAATACCAAACCTGAGACCCTTCCTATAACATGAGATGGGAATATCCAACTCCTTCCCATTCCAATCTTGAGACCCTTCCGATAGCAGAGATGTGATATCTCAATGCTTATACCACACCTGAGATCCTTCCTATAACATGAGATGTGATATCCAACTCCTTCCCATTCCAATCCTGAGACACTTCCTATAGCATGAGATGTGATATCTCACTGCTTATACCAAACCTGAGACCCTTCCCATAGCAGGAGATGTGATATCCAACTCCTTCCCATTCCAATCCTCAGACCCTTCCTATAGCATGAGATGTGATATCTCAATGCTTCTAATGTCAAACTTGAGACCCTACCTATAGCATGAGATGTGATATCCAAGTCCTTCCCATTCCAATCCTGAGACACTTCCTATAGCATGAGATGTGATATCTCAATGCTTCTAATACCAAACCTGAGACTCTTCCTATAACATGAGATGGGATATCCAACTCCTTCCAATTCCAATCCTGAGACCCTTTTGATAGCAGAGATGTGATATCTCAATGTTTATACCAAACCTGAGACCCTTCCTACGGCATGAGATGTCATATTCAACTCCTTCCCATTCCAATCCTGAGACCCTTCCTATAGCATGGGATTTGATATCCAACTCCTTCCCATTCCAATCCTGAGACCCTTCCTATAGCATGAGATGTGATGTCTCAATGCTTCTAATACCAAACCTGAGATCCTTCCTATAACATGATATGTGATATCCAACTACTTCCATTCCAATCCTGAGACCCTTCCTATAGCATGAGATGTGATATCTCAATGCTTATACCAAACCTGAGACCCTTCCTATAGCATGAGATGTGATATCCACCTCCTTCCCATTCCAATCCTGAGACCCTTCCTATAGCCTGAGATGTGATATCCAATTCCTTCCCATTCCAATCCTGAGACCCTTCCTATAGCATGAGATGTGATATCTCAATGCTTATACCAAACCTGAGAGCCTACCTATAACATGAGATGTGATATCCAAGTCCATCCCATTCCAATCCTTAGACCCTTCCTACAGCATGCGATGTGATATCTCAATGATTCTAATACCAAACCAGAGACTCTTCCTATAACATGAGATGGGATATCCAACTCCTTCCCATTCCAATCCTGAGCCGCTTCTGATAGCAGAGATGTGATATCTCAATGCTTATACCAAACCTGAGACCCTTCCTATAACATGAGATGTGATATCCAACTCCTTCCCGTTCCAAACCTGAGACACTAACTATAGCATATGTGATATCCAACTCCTTCCCATTCCAAACATGAGACCCTTCCTATAGCAAGAAAATAATATCCAACTCCTACCCATTCCAATCCTGAGACCCTTCCTATAGCAAGAGATGTGATATCCAAATCCTTCCCATTCCAATCCTGAGACCCTTCCTATAACATGAGATGTGATATCCAACTCCTTCCCATTCCAACCTGAGACACTTCCTATAGCATGAGAAGGGATATCCAACTCCTTCCCAATCCAATCCTGAGACCCTTCCGATAGCAGAGATGTGATATCTCAATGCTTATACCAAACCTGAGACCCTTCCTATGGCATGAGATGTGATATCCAACTCCTTGCCATTCAAATCCTGAGACCCTTCCTATAGCATGAGAAGGGATATCCAACTCCTTCCCAATCCAATCCTGAGACCCTTCCGATAGCAGCGACGTGATATCTCAATGCTTCTACCAAACCTGAGACCCTTCCTACAGCATGCAATATGATATCTCAATGATTCTAATAACAAACCTGAGACCCGTCCTATAACATGAGATGGGATATCCAACTCCTTCCCATTCCAATCCTGAGACTCTTCCGATAGCAGAGATGTGATATCTCAATGCTTATACCAAACCTGAGACCCTTCCTATAACATGAGATGTGATATCCAAATCCTTCTCGTTCCAAACCTGAGACCCTTCCTTTAGCATGAGATGTGATATCCAGCTCCTTCCCATTCCAATCCTGAGACACTTCCGATAGCATGAGATGTGATATCTCAATGCTTCTAATATCAAAACTGAGACCCTCCCTATAGCATGATATGTGATATCTAAGTCCTTCCCATTCCAATCCTGAGACCCTCCCTATAGCATGAGATGTGATATCCAACTCCTTCCCATTCCAATCCTGAGACCCTTCCTATAGCATGAGATATGATATCTCAATACTTCTAATACCAAACGTGAGATCCTTCCGATAACATGAGATGTGATATCCAAATCCTTCCCCTTCCAAACCTGAGACCCTCCCTTTAGCATGAAATGTGATATCCAACTCCTTCCTATTCCAATCCTGAGACTCTTCTGATAGCATGAGATGTGATATCTCAATGCTTCTAATACCAAACCTGAGATCCTTCCGATAGCATGAGATGTGATATCTCAATGCTTCTAATACCAAACCTGAGATCCTTCCTATAACATGAGATGTGATATCCAAATCCTTCCCCTTCCAAACCTGAGACCCTCCCTTTAGCATGAGATGTGATATCTAACTCCTTCCCATTCCATTCCTGAGACCCTTCTGATAGCATGAGATGTGATATCTCAATGCCTCTAATACCAAACCTGAGATCCTACCTCTAACATGAAATGAGATATCCAACTCTTTCCCCTTCCAAACCTGAGAGCCTTCCTATAGCATGAGATGTGATATCCAAGTCCTTCCCATTCCAATACTGAGACCCTTCCTATAGCTTGAGATGTGATATCCAACTCCTTCCCATTCCAATTCTGAGACCCTTCCTATAGCATGAGATGTGATATCTCAATGCTTATACCAAACCTGAGAGCCTACCTATAGCATGAGATGTGATATCCAAGTCCATCCCATTCCAATCCTTAGACCCTTCCTACAGCATGCGATGTGAATATCTCAATGATTCTAATACCAAACCAGAGACTCTTCCTATAACATGAGATGGGATATCCAACTCCTTCCCATTCCAATTCTGAGACCCTTCCTATACTATGAGACTTGATATCTCAATGCTTCTAATACCAAACCTGAGACCCGTAATATAACATGAGATGTGATATCCAAATCCTTCCCCTTCCAAACCTTAGACCCTTCCTTTATCATGAGATGTGATATCCAACTCCTTCCCATTCCAATCTTGAGACCCTTCCGATATCATGAGATGTGATATCTCAAAGCTTCTAATATCAAACTTGAGACCCTCCCTATAGCATGAGATGTGATATCCAAGTCCTTCCCATTCCAATCCTGAGACCCTTCCTATAGCATGAGATGTGATATCTCAATGCTTCTAATACCAAACCTGAGACCCTTCCTATAACATGAGATGGGAATATCCAACTCCTTCCCATTCCAATCTTGAGACCCTTCCGATAGCAGAGATGTGATATCTCAATGCTTATACCACACCTGAGATCCTTCCTATAACATGAGATGTGATATCCAACTCCTTCCCATTCCAATCCTGAGACACTTCCTATAGCATGAGATGTGATATCTCACTGCTTATACCAAACCTGAGACCCTTCCCATAGCAGGAGATGTGATATCCAACTCCTTCCCATTCCAATCTTCAGACCCTTCCTATAGCATGAGATGTGATATCTCAATGCTTCTAATGTCAAACTTGAGACCCTACATATAGCATGAGATGTGATATCCAAGTCCTTCCCATTCCAATCCTGAGACACTTCCTATAGCATGAGATGTGATATCTCAATGCTTCTAATACCAAACCTGAGACTCTTCCTATAACATGAGATGGGATATCCAACTCCTTCCAATTCCAATCCTGAGACCGTTTTGATAGCAGAGATGTGATATCTCAATGTTTATACCAAACCTGAGACCCTTCCTACGGCATGAGATGTCATATTCAACTCCTTCCCATTCCAATCCTGAGACCCTTCCTATAGCATGAGATTTGATATCCAACTCCTTCCCATTCCAATCCTGAGACCCTTCCTATAGCATGAGATGTGATGTCTCAATGCTTCTAATACCAAACCTGAGATCCTTCCTATAACATGAGATGTGATATCCAACTCCTTCCATTCCAATCCTGAGATCCTTCCTATAGCATGAGATGTGATATATCAATGCTTATACCAAACCTGAGACCCTTCCTATAGCATGAGATGTGATATCCAACTCCTTCCCATTCCAATCCTGAGACCCTTCCTATAGCCTGAGATGTGATATCCGATTCCTTCCCATTCCAATCCTGAGACCCTTCCTATAGCATGAGATGTGATATCTCAATGCTTATACCAAACCTGAGAGCCTACCTATAACATGAGATGTGATATCCAAGTCCATCCCATTCCAATCCTTAGACCCTTCCTACAGCATGCGATGTGATATCTCAATGATTCTAATACCAAACCAGAGACTCTTCCTATAACATGAGATGGGATATCCAACTCCTTCCCATTCCAATCCTGAGCCGCTTCCGATAGCAGAGATGTGATATCTCAATGCTTATACCAAACCTGAGACCCTTCCTATAACATGAGATGTGATATCCAACTCCTTCCCGTTCCAAACCTGAGACACTAACTATAGCATATGTGATATCCAACTCCTTCCCATTCCAAACATGAGACCCTTCCTATAGCAAGAAAGTAATATCCAACTTCTACCCATTCCAATCCTGAGACCCTTCCTATAGCAAGAGATGTGATATCCAAATCCTTCCCATTCCAATCCTGAGACCCTTCCTATAACATGAGATGTGATATCCAACTTCTTCCCATTCCAACCTGAGACACTTCCTATAGCATGAGAAGGGATATCCAACTCCTTCCCAATCCAATCCTGAGACCCTTCCGATAGCAGAGATGTGATATCTCAATGCTTATACCAAACCTGAGACCCTTCCTATGGCATGAGATGTGATATCCAACTCCTTGCCATTCAAATCCTGAGACCCTTCCTATAGCATGAGAAGGGATATCCAACTCCTTCCCAATCCAATCCTGAGACCCTTCCGATAGCAGCGACGTGATATCTCAATGCTTCTACCAAACCTGAGACCCTTCCTTTAGCATGAGATGTGATATCCAAATCCTTCACATTCCAATCCTGAGACCCTTCCTATAGCATGAGATGTGATATCTCAATGCTTCTAATACCAAACCTGAAATCCTTCCTATAACATGAGATGTGATATCCAATTCCTTCCCATTCCAAACCTGAGACCCTTCCTATTGGATGAGATGTGATATCCAACTCCTTCCCATTCCAACCCTGAGACCCTTCCTATAGCATGAGATGTGATGTCTCAAAGCTTCTAATACCAAACCTGAGATCCTTCCTATAACATGAGATGTGATATCCAACTCCTTCCATTCCAATCCTGAGACCCGTCCTATAGCATGAGATGTGATATTTCAATGCTTATACCAAACCTGAGACCCTTCCTATAGCATGAGATGTGATATCCAACTGCTTCCCATTCCAATCCTGAGACCCTTCCTATAGCATGAGATGTGATATCTCAATGCTTCTAATACCAAACCTGAGATCCTTCCTCTAACATGAAATGTGATATCCAACTCCTTCCCTTTCCAAACCTAAGAGCCTATCTATAGCATGAGATGTGATATCCAAGTCCTTCACATTCCAACCCTTAGACCCTTCCTACAGCATGCAATATGATATCTCAATGATTCTAATAACAAACCTGTGACCTGTCCTATAACATGAGATGGGATATCCAACTCCTTCCCATTCCAATCCTGAGACACTTCCGATAGCAGAGATGTGATATCTCAATGCTTATACCAAACTTGAGACCCTTCCTATAACATGAGATGTGATATCCAAATCCTTCTCGTTCCAAACCTGAGACCTTTCCTTTAGCATGAGATGTGATATCCAGCTCCTTCCCATTCCAATCCTGAGACACTTCCGATAGCATGAGATGTGATATCTCAATGCTTCTAATATCAAAACTGAGACCCTCCCTATAGCATGATATGTGATATCTAAGTCCTTCCCATTCCAATCCTGAGACCCTCCCTATATCATGAGATGTGATATCCAACTCCTTCCCATTCCAATCCTGAGACCCTTCCTATAGCATGAGATATGATATCTCAATACTTCTAATACCAAACGTGAGATCCTTCCGATAACATGAGATTTGATATCCAAATCCTTCCCCTTCCAAACCTGAGACCCTCCCTTTAGCATGAAATGTGATATCCAACTCCTTCCTATTCCAATCCTGAGACTCTTCTGATAGCATGAGATGTGATATCTCAATGCTTCTAATACCAAACCTGAGATCCTTCCGATAGCATGAGATGTGATATCTCAATGCTTCTAATACCAAACCTGAGATCCTTCCTATAACATGAGATGTGATATCCAAATCCTTCCCCTTCCAAACCTGAGACCCTCCCTTTAGCATGAGATGTGATATCTAACTCCTTCCCATTCCATTCCTGAGACCCTTCTGATAGCATGAGATGTGATATCTCAATGCCTCTAATACCAAACCTGAGATCCTACCTCTAACATGAAATGAGATATCCAACTCTTTCCCCTTCCAAACCTGAGAGCCTTCCTATAGCATGAGATGTGATATCCAAGTCCTTCCCATTCCAATACTGAGACCCTTCCTATAGCTTGAGATGTGATATCCAACTCCTTCCCATTCCAATTCTGAGACCCTTCCTATAGCATGAGATGTGATATCTCAATGCTTATACCAAACCTGAGAGCCTACCTATAGCATGAGATGTGATATCCAAGTCCATCCCATTCCAATCCTTAGACCCTTCCTACAGCATGCGATGTGAATATCTCAATGATTCTAATACCAAACCAGAGACTCTTCCTGACATATACATGTCAGGACATGAGATGGGATATCCAACTCCTTCCCATTCCAATTCTGAGACCCTTCCTATACTATGAGACTTGATATCTCAATGCTTCTAATACCAAACCTGAGACCCGTAATATAACATGAGATGTGATATCCAAATCCTTCCCCTTCCAAACCTTAGACCCGTCCTTTATCATGAGATGTGATATCCAACTCCTTCCCATTCCAATCCTGAGACCCTTCCGATATCATGAGATGTGATATCTCAAAGCTTCTAATATCAAACTTGAGACCCTCCCTATAGCATGAGATGTGATATCCAAGTCCTTCCCATTCCAATCCTGAGACCCTTCCTATAGCATGAGATGTGATATCTCAATGCTTCTAATACCAAACCTGAGACCCTTCCTATAACATGAGATGCGAATATCCAACTCCTTCCCATTCCAATCTTGAGACCCTTCCGATAGCAGAGATGTGATATCTCAATGCTTATACCACACCTGAGATCCTTCCTATAACATGAGATGTGATATCCAACTCCTTCCCATTCCAATCCTGAGACACTTCCTATAGCATGAGATGTGATATAACACTGCTTATACCAAACCTGAGACCCTTCCCATAGCAGGAGATGTGATATCCAACTCCTTCCCATTCCAATCCTCAGACCCTTCCTATAGCATGAGATGTGATATCTCAATGCTTCTAATGTCAAACTTGAGACCCTACCTATAGCATGAGATGTGATATCCAAGTCCTTCCCATTCCAATCCTGAGACACTTCCTATAGCATGAGATGTGATATCTCAATGCTTCTAATACCAAACCTGAGACCCTTCCCATAGCAGGAGATGTGATATCCAACTCCTTCCCATTCCAATCCTCAGACCCTTCCTATAGCATGAGATGTGATATCTCAATGCTTCTAATGTCAAACTTGAGACCCTACCTATAACATGAGATGGGATATCCAACTCCTTCCAATTCCAATCCTGAGACCCTTTTGATAGCAGAGATGTGATATCTCAATGTTTATACCAAACCTGAGACCCTTCCTACGGCATGAGATGTCATATTCAACTCCTTCCCATTCCAATCCTGAGACCCTTCCTATAGTATGAGATTTGATATCCAACTCCTTCCCATTCCAATCCTGAGACCCTTCCTATAGCATGAGATGTGATGTCTCAATGCTTCTAATACCAAACCTGAGATCCTTCCTATAACAGGAGATGTGATATCCAACTCCTTCCATTCCAATCCTGAGACCCTTCCTATAGCATGAGATGTGATATCTCAATGCTTATACCAAACCTGAGACCCTTCCTATAGCATGAGATGTGATATCCAACTCCTTCCCATTCCAATCCTGAGACCCTTCCTATAGCCTGAGATGTGATATCCAATTCCTTCCCATTCCAATCCTGAGACCCTTCCTATAGCATGAGATGTGATATCTCAATGCTTATACCAAACCTGAGAGCCTACCTATAACATGAGATGTGATATCCAAGTCCATCCCATTCCAATCCTTAGACCCTTCCTACAGCATGCGATGTGATATCTCAATGATTCTAATACCAAACCAGAGACTCTTCCTATAACATGAGATGGGATATCCAACTCCTTCCCATTCCAATCCTGAGCCGCTTCCGATAGCAGAGATGTGATATCTCAATGCTTATACCAAACCTGAGACCCTTCCTATAACATGAGATGTGATATCCAACTCCTTCCCGTTCCAAACCTGAGACACTAACTATAGCATATGTGATATCCAACTCCTTCCCATTCCAAACATGAGACCCTTCCTATAGCAAGAAAGTAATATCCAACTCCTACCCATTCCAATCCTGAGACCCTTCCTATAGCAAGAGATGTGATATCCAAATCCTTCCCATTCCAATCCTGAGACCCTTCCTATAACATGAGATGTGATATCCAACTCCTTCCCATTCCAACCTGAGACACTTCCTATAGCATGAGAAGGGATATCCAACTCCTTCCCAATCCAATCCTGAGACCCTTCCGATAGCAGAGATGTGATATCTCAATGCTTATACCAAACCTGAGACCCTTCCTATGGCATGAGATGTGATATCCAACTCCTTGCCATTCAAATCCTGAGACCCTTCCTATAGCATGAGAAGGGATATCCAACTCCTTCCCAATCCAATCCTGAGACCCTTCCGATAGCAGCGACGTGATATCTCAATGCTTCTACCAAACCTGAGACCCTTCCTTTAGCATGAGATGTGATATCCAAATCCTTCACATTCCAATCCTGAGACCCTTCCTATAGCATGAGATGTGATATCTCAATGCTTCTAATACCAAACCTGAGATCCTTCCTATAACATGAGATGTGATATCCAATTCCTTCCCATTCCAAACCTGAGACCCTTCCTATTGGATGAGATGTGATATCCAACTCCTTCCTATTCCAACCCTGACACCCTTCCTATAGCATGAGATGTGATGTCTCAATGCTTCTAATACCAAACCTGTATTCCTTCCTATAACATGAGATGTGATATCCAACTCCTTCCATTCCAATCCTGAGACCCGTCCTATAGCATGAGATGTGATATCTCAATGCTTATACCAAACCTGAGACCCTTCCTATAGCATGAGATGTCATATCCAACTGCTTCCCATTCCAATCCTGAGACCCTTCCTATAGCATGAGATGTGATATCTCAATGCTTCTAATACCAAACCTGAGATCCTTCCTCTAACATGAAATGTGATATCCAACTCCTTCCCTTTCCAAACCTAAGAGCCTATCTATAGCATGAGATGTGATATCCAAGTCCTTCACATTCCAACCCTTAGACCCTTCCTACAGCATGCAATATGATATCTCAATGATTCTAATAACAAACCTGAGACCCGTCCTATAACATGAGATGGGATATCCAACTCCTTCCCATTCCAATCCTGAGACACTTCCGATAGCAGAGATGTGATATCTCAATGCTTATACCAAACCTGAGACCCTTCCTATAACATGAGATGTGATATCCAAATCCTTCTCGTTCCAAACCTGAGACCCTTCCTTTAGCATGAGATGTGATATCCAGCTCGTTCCCATTCCAATCCTGAGACACTTCCGATAGCATGAGATGTGATATCTCAATGCTTCTAATATCAAAACTGAGACCCTCCCTATAGCATGATATGTGATATCTAAGTCCTTCCCATTCCAATCCTGAGACCCTCCCTATAGCATGAGATGTGATATCTAACTCCTTCCCATTCCAATCCTGAGACCCTTCCTATAGCATGAGATATGATATCTCAATACTTCTAATGCCAAACGTGAGATCCTTCCGATAACATGAGATGTGATATCCAAATCCTTCCCCTTCCAAACCTGAGACCCTCCCTTTAGCATGAAATGTGATATCCAACTCCTTCCTATTCCAATCCTGAGACTCTTCTGATAGCATGAGATGTGATATCTCAATGCTTCTAATACCAAACCTGAGATCCTTCCGATAGCATGAGATGTGATATCTCAATGCTTCTAATACCAAACCTGAGATCCTTCCTATAACATGAGATGTGATATCCAAATCCTTCCCCTTCCAAACCTGAGACCCTCCCTTTAGCATGAGATGTGATATCTAACTCCTTCCCATTCCATTCCTGAGACCCTTCTGATAGCATGAGATGTGATATCTCAATGCCTCTAATACCAAACCTGAGATCCTACCTCTAACATGAAATGAGATATCCAACTCTTTCCCCTTCCAAACCTGAGAGCCTTCCTATAGCATGAGATGTGATATCCAGGTCCTTCCCATTCCAATACTGAGACCCTTCCTATAGCTTGAGATGTGATATCCAACTCCTTCCCATTCCAATTCTGAGACCCTTCCTATAGCATGAGATGTGATATCTCAATGCTTATACCAAACCTGAGAGCCTACCTATAGCATGAGATGTGATATCCAAGTCCATCCCATTCCAATCCTTAGACCCTTCCTACAGCATGCGATGTGAATATCTCAATGATTCTAATACCAAACCAGAGACTCTTCCTATAACATGAGATGGGATATCCAACTCCTTCCCATTCCAATTCTGAGACCCTTCCTATACTATGAGACTTGATATCTCAATGCTTCTAATACCAAACCTGAGACCCGTAATATAACATGAGATGTGATATCCAAATCCTTCCCCTTCCAAACCTTAGACCGTTCCTTTATCATGAGATGTGATATCCAACTCCTTCCCATTCCAATCCTGAGACCCTTCCGATTTCATGAGATGTGATATCTCAAAGCTTCGAATATCAAACTTGAGACCCTCCCTATAGCATGAGATGTGATATCCAAGTCCTTCCCATTCCAATCCTGAGACCCTTCCTATAGCATGAGATGTGATATCTCAATCCTTCTAATACCAAACCTGAGACCGTTCCTATAACATGAGATGGGAATATCCAACTCCTTTCCATTCCAATCTTGAGACCCTTCCGATAGCAGAGATGTGATATCTCAATGCTTATACCACACCTGAGATCCTTCCTATAACATGAGATGTGATATCCAACTCCTTCCCATTCCAATCCTGAGACACTTCCTATAGCATGAGATGTGATATCTCACTGCTTATACCAAACCTGAGACCCTTCCCATAGCAGGAGATGTGATATCCAACTCCTTCCCATTCCAATCCTCAGACCCTTCCTATAGCATGAGATGTGATATCTCAATGCTTCTAATGTCAAACTTGAGACCCTACCTATAGCATGAGATGTGATATCCAAGTCCTTCCCATTCCAATCCTGAGACACTTCCTATAGCATGAGATGTGATATCTCAATGCTTCTAATACCAAACCTGAGACTCTTCCTATAACATGAGATGGGATATCCAACTCCTTCCAATTCCAATCCTGAGACCCTTTTGATAGCAGAGATGTGATATCTCAATGTTTATACCAAACCTGAGACCCTTCCTACGGCATGAGATGTCATATTCAACTCCTTCCCATTCCAATCCTGAGACCCTTCCTATAGCATGAGATTTGATATCCAACTCCTTCCCATTCCAATCCTGAGACCCTTCCTATAGCATGAGATGTGATGTCTCAATGCTTCTAATACCAAACCTGAGATCCTTCCTATAACATGAGATGTGATATCCAACTCCTTCCATTCCAATCCTGAGACCCTTCCTATAGCATGAGATGTGATATCTCAATGCTTATACCAAACCTGAGACCCTTCCTATAGCATGAGATGTGATATCCAACTCCTTCCCATTCCAATCCTGAGACCCTTCCTATAGCCTGAGATGTGATATCCAATTCCTTCCCATTCCAATCCTGAGACCCTTCCTATAGCATGAGATGTGATATCTCAATGCTTATACCAAACCTGAGAGCCTACCTATAATATGAGATGTGATATCCAAGTCCATCCCATTCCAATCCTTAGACCCTTCCTACAGCATGCGATGTGATATCTCAATGATTCTAATACCAAACCAGAGACTCTTCCTATAACATGAGATGGGATATCCAACTCCTTCCCATTCCAATCCTGAGCCGCTTCCGATAGCAGAGATGTGATATCTCAATGCTTATACCAAACCTGAGACCCTTCCTATAACATGAGATGTGATATCCAACTCCTTCCCGTTCCAAACCTGAGACACTAACTATAGCATATGTGATATCCAACTCCTTCCCATTCCAAACATGAGACCCTTCCTATAGCAAGAAAGTAATATCCAACTCCTACCCATTCCAATCCTGAGACCCTTCCTATAGCAAGAGATGTGATATCCAAATCCTTCCCATTCCAATCCTGAGACCCTTCCTATAACATGAGATGTGATATCCAACTCCTTCCCATTCCAACCTGAGACACTTCCTATAGCATGAGAAGGGATATCCAACTCCTTCCCAATCCAATCCTGAGACCCTTCCGATAGCAGAGATGTGATATCTCAATGCTTATACCAAACCTGAGACCCTTCCTATGGCATGAGATGTGATATCCAACTCCTTGCCATTCAAATCCTGAGACCCTTCATATAGCATGAGAAGGGATATCCAACTCCTTCCCAATCCAATCCTGAGACCCTTCCGATAGCAGCGACGTGATATCTCAATGCTTCTACCAAACCTGAGACCCTTCCTTTAGCATGAGATGTGATATCCAAATCCTTCACATTCCAATCCTGAGACCCTTCCTATAGCATGAGATGTGATATCTCAATGCTTCTAATACCAAACCTGAGATCCTTCCTATAACATGAGATGTGATATCCAATTCCTTCCCATTCCAAACCTGAGACCCTTCCTATTGGATGAGATGTGATATCCAACTCCTTCCCATTCCAACCCTGAGACCCTTCCTATAGCATGAGATGTGATGTCTCAATGCTTCTAATACCAAACCTGAGATCCTTCCTATAACATGAGATGTGATATCCAAATCCTTCCATTCCAATCCTGAGACCCGTCCTATAGCATGAGATGTGATATCTCAATGCTTATACCAAACCTGAGACCCTTCCTATAGCATATGTCATATCCAACTGCTTCCCATTCCAATCCTGAGACCCTTCCTATAGCATAAGATGTGATATCTCAATGCTTCTAATACCAAACCTGAGATCCTTCCTCTAACATGAAATGTGATATCCAACTCCTTCCCTTTCCAAACCTAAGAGCCTATCTATAGCATGAGATGTGATATCCAAGTCCTTCACATTCCAACCCTTAGACCCTTCCTACAGCATGCAATATGATATCTCAATGATTCTAATAACAAACCTGAGACCCGTCCTATAACATGAGATGGGATATCCAACTCCTTCCCATTCCAATCCTGAGACACTTCCGATAGCAGAGATGTGATATCTCAATGCTTATACCAAACCTGAGACCCTTCCTATAACATGAGATGTGATATCCAAATCCTTCTCGTTCCAAACCTGAGACCCTTCCTTTAGCATGAGATGTGATATCCAGCTCCTTCCCATTCCAATCCTGAGACACTTCCGATAGCATGAGATGTGATATCTCAATGCTTCTAATATCAAAACTGAGACCCTCCCTATAGCATGATATGTGATATCTAAGTCCTTCCCATTCCAATCCTGAGACCCTCCCTATAGCATGAGATGTGATATCCAACTCCTTCCCATTCCAATCCTGAGACCCTTCCTATAGCATGAGATATGATATCTCAATACTTCTAATACCAAACGTGAGATCCTTCCGATAACATGAGATGTGATATCCAAATCCTTCCCCTTCCAAACCTGAGACCCTCCCTTTAGCATGAAATGTGATATCCAACTCCTTCCTATTCCAATCCTGAGACTCTTCTGATAGCATGAGATGTGATATCTCAATGCTTCTAATACCAAACCTGAGATCCTTCCGATAGCATGAGATGTGATATCTCAATGCTTCTAATACCAAACCTGAGATCCTTCCTATAACATGAGATGTGATATCCAAATCCTTCCCCTTCCAAACCTGAGACCCGCCCTTTAGCATGAGATGTGATATCTAACTCCTTCCCATTCCATTCCTGAGACCCTTCTGATAGCATGAGATGTGATATCTCAATGCCTCTAATACCAAACCTGAGATCATACCTCTAACATGAAATGAGATATCCAACTCTTTCCCCTTCCAAACCTGAGAGCCTTCCTATAGCATGAGATGTGATATCCAAGTCCTTCCCATTCCAATACTGAGACCCTTCCTATAGCTTGAGATGTGATATCCAACTCCTTCCCATTCCAATTCTGAGACCCTTCCTATAGCATGAGATGTGATATCTCAATGCTTATACCAAACCTGAGAGCCTACCTATAGCATGAGATGTGATATCCAAGTCCATCCCATTCCAATCCTTAGACCCTTCCTACAGCATGCAATGTGAATATCTCAATGATTCTAATACCAAACCAGAGACTCTTCCTATAACATGAGATGGGATATCCAACTCCTTCCCATTCCAATCCTGAGACACTTCCGATAGCAGAGATGTGATATCTCAATGCTTATACCAAACCTGAGACCCTTCCTATAACATGAGATGTGATATCCAAATCCTTCTCGTTCCAAACCTGAGACCCTTCCTTTAGCATGAGATGTGATATCCAGCTCGTTCCCATTCCAATCCTGAGACACTTCCGATAGCATGAGATGTGATATCTCAATGCTTCTAATATCAAAACTGAGACCCTCCCTATAGCATGATATGTGATATCTAAGTCCTTCCCATTCCAATCCTGAGACCCTCCCTATAGCATGAGATGTGATATCTAACTCCTTCCCATTCCAATCCTGAGACCCTTCCTATAGCATGAGATATGATATCTCAATACTTCTAATACCAAACGTGAGATCCTTCCGATAACATGAGATGTGATATCCAAATCCTTCCCCTTCCAAACCTGAGACCCTCCCTTTAGCATGAAATGTGATATCCAACTCCTTCCTATTCCAATCCTGAGACTCTTCTGATAGCATGAGATGTGATATCTCAATGCTTCTAATACCAAACCTGAGATCCTTCCGATAGCATGAGATGTGATATCTCAATGCTTCTAATACCAAACCTGAGATCCTTCCTATAACATGAGATGTGATATCCAAATCCTTCCCCTTCCAAACCTGAGACCCTCCCTTTAGCATGAGATGTGATATCTAACTCCTTCCCATTCCATTCCTGAGACCCTTCTGATAGCATGAGATGTGATATCTCAATGCCTCTAATACCAAACCTGAGATCCTACCTCTAACATGAAATGAGATATCCAACTCTTTCCCCTTCCAAACCTGAGAGCCTTCCTATAGCATGAGATGTGATATCCAGGTCCTTCCCATTCCAATACTGAGACCCTTCCTATAGCTTGAGATGTGATATCCAACTCCTTCCCATTCCAATTCTGAGACCCTTCCTATAGCATGAGATGTGATATCTCAATGCTTATACCAAACCTGAGAGCCTACCTATAGCATGAGATGTGATATCCAAGTCCATCCCATTCCAATCCTTAGACCCTTCCTACAGCATGCGATGTGAATATCTCAATGATTCTAATACCAAACCAGAGACTCTTCCTATAACATGAGATGGGATATCCAACTCCTTCCCATTCCAATTCTGAGACCCTTCCTATACTATGAGACTTGATATCTCAATGCTTCTAATACCAAACCTGAGACCCGTAATATAACATGAGATGTGATATCCAAATCCTTCCCCTTCCAAACCTTAGACCCTTCCTTTATCATGAGATGTGATATCCAACTCCTTCCCATTCCAATCCTGAGACCCTTCCGATTTCATGAGATGTGATATCTCAAAGCTTCTAATATCAAACTTGAGACCCTCCCTATAGCATGAGATGTGATATCCAAGTCCTTCCCATTCCAATCCTGAGACCCTTCCTATAGCATGAGATGTGATATCTCAATCCTTCTAATACCAAACCTGAGACCGTTCCTATAACATGAGATGGGAATATCCAACTCCTTTCCATTCCAATCTTGAGACCCTTCCGATAGCAGAGATGTGATATCTCAATGCTTATACCACACCTGAGATCCTTCCTATAACATGAGATGTGATATCCAACTCCTTCCCATTCCAATCCTGAGACACTTCCTATAGCATGAGATGTGATATCTCACTGCTTATACCAAACCTGAGACCCTTCCCATAGCAGGAGATGTGATATCCAACTCCTTCCCATTCCAATCCTCAGACCCTTCCTATAGCATGAGATGTGATATCTCAATGCTTCTAATGTCAAACTTGAGACCCTACCTATAGCATGAGATGTGATATCCAAGTCCTTCCCATTCCAATCCTGAGACACTTCCTATAGCATGAGATGTGATATCTCAATGCTTCTAATACCAAACCTGAGACTCTTCCTATAACATGAGATGGGATATCCAACTCCTTCCAATTCCAATCCTGAGACCCTTTTGATAGCAGAGATGTGATATCTCAATGTTTATACCAAACCTGAGACCCTTCCTACGGCATGAGATGTCATATTCAACTCCTTCCCATTCCAATCCTGAGACCCTTCCTATAGCATGAGATTTGATATCCAACTCCTTCCCATTCCAATCCTGAGACCCTTCCTATAGCATGAGATGTGATGTCTCAATGCTTCTAATACCAAACCTGAGATCCTTCCTATAACATGAGATGTGATATCCAACTCCTTCCATTCCAATCCTGAGACCCTTCCTATAGCATGAGATGTGATATCTCAATGCTTATACCAAACCTGAGACCCTTCCTATAGCATGAGATGTGATATCCAACTCCTTCCCATTCCAATCCTGAGACCCTTCCTATAGCCTGAGATGTGATATCCAATTCCTTCCCATTCCAATCCTGAGACCCTTCCTATAGCATGAGATGTGATATCTCAATGCTTATACCAAACCTGAGAGCCTACCTATAATATGAGATGTGATATCCAAGTCCATCCCATTCCAATCCTTAGACCCTTCCTACAGCATGCGATGTGATATCTCAATGATTCTAATACCAAACCAGAGACTCTTCCTATAACATGAGATGGGATATCCAACTCCTTCCCATTCCAATCCTGAGCCGCTTCCGATAGCAGAGATGTGATATCTCAATGCTTATACCAAACCTGAGACCCTTCCTATAACATGAGATGTGATATCCAACTCCTTCCCGTTCCAAACCTGAGACACTAACTATAGCATATGTGATATCCAACTCCTTCCCATTCCAAACATGAGACCCTTCCTATAGCAAGAAAGTAATATCCAACTCCTACCCATTCCAATCCTGAGACCCTTCCTATAGCAAGAGATGTGATATCCAAATCCTTCCCATTCCAATCCTGAGACCCTTCCTATAACATGAGATGTGATATCCAACTCCTTCCCATTCCAACCTGAGACACTTCCTATAGCATGAGAAGGGATATCCAACTCCTTCCCAATCCAATCCTGAGACCCTTCCGATAGCAGAGATGTGATATCTCAATGCTTATACCAAACCTGAGACCCTTCCTATGGCATGAGATGTGATATCCAACTCCTTGCCATTCAAATCCTGAGACCCTTCCTATAGCATGAGAAGGGATATCCAACTCCTTCCCAATCCAATCCTGAGACCCTTCCGATAGCAGCGACGTGATATCTCAATGCTTCTACCAAACCTGAGACCCTTCCTTTAGCATGAGATGTGATATCCAAATCCTTCACATTCCAATCCTGAGACCCTTCCTATAGCATGAGATGTGATATCTCAATGCTTCTAATACCAAACCTGAGATCCTTCCTATAACATGAGATGTGATATCCAATTCCTTCCCATTCCAAACCTGAGACCCTTCCTATTGGATGAGATGTGATATCCAACTCCTTCCCATTCCAACCCTGAGACCCTTCCTATAGCATGAGATGTGATGTCTCAATGCTTCTAATACCAAACCTGAGATCCTTCCTATAACATGAGATGTGATATCCAAATCCTTCCATTCCAATCCTGAGACCCGTCCTATAGCATGAGATGTGATATCTCAATGCTTTTACCAAACCTGAGACCCTTCCTATAGCATATGTCATATCCAACTGCTTCCCATTCCAATCCTGAGACCCTTCCTATAGCATAAGATGTGATATCTCAATGCTTCTAATACCAAACCTGAGATCCTTCCTCTAACATGAAATGTGATATCCAACTCCTTCCCTTTCCAAACCTAAGAGCCTATCTATAGCATGAGATGTGATATCCAAGTCCTTCACATTCCAACCCTTAGACCCTTCCTACAGCATGCAATATGATATCTCAATGATTCTAATAACAAACCTGAGACCCGTCCTATAACATGAGATGGGATATCCAACTCCTTCCCATTCCAATCCTGAGACACTTCCGATAGCAGAGATGTGATATCTCAATGCTTATACCAAACCTGAGACCCTTCCTATAACATGAGATGTGATATCCAAATCCTTCTCGTTCCAAACCTGAGACCCTTCCTTTAGCATGAGATGTGATATCCAGCTCCTTCCCATTCCAATCCTGAGACACTTCCGATAGCATGAGATGTGATATCTCAATGCTTCTAATATCAAAACTGAGACCCTCCCTATAGCATGATATGTGATATCTAAGTCCTTCCCATTCCAATCCTGAGACCCTCCCTATAGCATGAGATGTGATATCCAACTCCTTCCCATTCCAATCCTGAGACCCTTCCTATAGCATGAGATATGATATCTCAATACTTCTAATACCAAACGTGAGATCCTTCCGATAACATGAGATGTGATATCCAAATCCTTCCCCTTCCAAACCTGAGACCCTCCCTTTAGCATGAAATGTGATGTCCAACGCCTTCCTATTCCAATCCTGAGACTCTTCTGATAGCATGAGATGTGATATCTCAATGCTTCTAATACCAAACCTGAGATCCTTCCGATAGCATGAGATGTGATATCTCAATGCTTCTAATACCAAACCTGAGATCCTTCCTATAACATGAGATGTGATATCCAAATCCTTCCCCTTCCAAACCTGAGACCCCCCCTTTAGCATGAGATGTGATATCTAACTCCTTCCCATTCCATTCCTGAGACCCTTCTGATAGCATGAGATGTGATATCTCAATGCCTCTAATACCAAACCTGAGATCATACCTCTAACATGAAATGAGATATCCAACTCTTTCCCCTTCCAAACCTGAGAGCCTTCCTATAGCATGAGATGTGATATCCAAGTCCTTCCCATTCCAATACTGAGACCCTTCCTATAGCTTGAGATGTGATATCCAACTCCTTCCCATTCCAATTCTGAGACCCTTCCTATAGCATGAGATGTGATATCTCAATGCTTATACCAAACCTGAGAGCCTACCTATAGCATGAGATGTGATATCCAAGTCCATCCCATTCCAATCCTTAGACCCTTCCTACAGCATGCAATGTGAATATCTCAATGATTCTAATACCAAACCAGAGACTCTTCCTATAACATGAGATGGGATATCCAACTCCTTCCCATTCCAATTATGAGACCCTTCCTATACTATGAGACTTGATATCTCAATGCTTCTAATACCAAACCTGAGACCCGTAATATAACATGAGATGTGATATCCAAATCCTTCCCCTTCCAAACCTTAGACCCTTCCTTTATCATGAGATGTGATATCCAACTCCTTCCCATTCCAATCCTGAGACCCTTCCGATATCATGAGATGTGATATCTCAAAGCTTCTAATATCAAACTTGAGACCCTCCCTATAGCATGAGATGTGATATCCAAGTCCTTCCCATTCCAATCCTGAGACCCTTCCTATAGCATGAGATGTGATATCTCAATGCTTCTAATACCAAACCTGAGACCCTTCCTATAACATGAGATGGGAATATCCAACTCCTTCCCATTCCAATCTTGAGACCCTTCCGATAGCAGAGATGTGATATCTCAATGCTTATACCACACCTGAGATCCTTCCTATAACATGAGATGTGATATCCAACTCCTTCCCATTCCAATCCTGAGACACTTCCTATAGCATGAGATGTGATATCTCACTGCTTATACCAAACCTGAGACCCTTCCCATAGCAGGAGATGTGATATCCAACTCCTTCCCATTCCAATCCTCAGACCCTTCCTATAGCATGAGATGTGATATCTCAATGCTTCTAATGTCAAACTTGAGACCCTACCTATAGCATGAGATGTGATATCCAAGTCCTTCCCATTCCAATCCTGAGACACTTCCTATAGCATGAGATGTGATATCTCAATGCTTCTAATACCAAACCTGAGACTCTTCCTATAACATGAGATGGGATATCCAACTCCTTCCAATTCCAATCCTGAGACCCTTTTGATAGCAGAGATGTGATATCTCAATGTTTATACCAAACCTGAGACCCTTCCTACGGCATGAGATGTCATATTCAACTCCTTCCCATTCCAATCCTGAGACCCTTCCTATAGCATGAGATGTGATGTCTCAATGCTTCTAATACCAAACCTGAGATCCTTCCTATAACATGAGATGTGATATCCAACTCCTTCCATTCCAATCCTGAGACCCTTCCTATAGCATGAGATGTGATATCTCAATGCTTATACCAAACCTGAGACCCTTCCTATAGCATGAGATGTGATATCCAACTCCTTCCCATTCCAATCCTGAGACCCTTCCTATAGCATGAGATGTGATATCTCAATGCCTCTAATACCAAACCTGAGATCCTTCCTCTAACATGAAATGTGATATCCAACTCCTTCACTTTCCAAACCTGAGAGCCAATCTATAGCATGAGATGTGATATCCAAGTCCTTCCCATTCCAATCCTTAGACCCTTCCTACAGCATGCAATATGATATCTCAATGATTCTAATAAAAAACCTGAGACCCGTCCTATAACATGAGATGGGATATCCAACTCCTTCCCATTCCAATCCTGAGACACGTCTGATAGCAGAGATGTGATATCTCAATGTTTATACCAAACCTGAGACCCTTCCTATAACATGAGATGTGATATCCAACTCCTTCCCGTTCCAAACCTGAGACCCTTCCTTTAGCATGAGATGTGATATCCAGCTCTTTCCCATTCCAATCCTGAGACACTTCTGATAGCATAAGATGTGATATCTCAATGCTTCTAATATCAAAACTGAGACCCTCCCTATAGCATATGTGATATCTAAGTCCTTCCCATTCCAATCCTGAGACCCTTCCTATAGCATGAGATGTGATATCTCAATGCTTCTACCAAACCTGAGACCTTTCCTTTAGCATGAGATGTGATATCCAACTCCTTCCCATTCCAATCATGAGACCCTTCCTATAGCATGAGATGTGATATCTCAATACTTCTAATACCAAACCTGAGATCCTTCCGATAACATGAGATGTGATATCTCAATACTTCTAATACCAAACCTGAGATCCATCCTATAACATGAGATGTGATATCCAAATCCTTCCCCTTCCAAACCTGAGACCCTCCCTTTAGCATGAGATGTGATATCCAACTCCTTCCCATTCCAATCCTGAGACCCTTCTGATAGCATAAGATATGATATCTCAATGCTTCTATACCAAACCTGAGATCCTTCTGATAGCATGAGATGTGATATTTCAATGCTTCTAATACCAAACCTGAGATCCTACCTCTAACATGAAATGTGATATCCAACTCTTTCCCCTTGCAAACCTGAGAGCCTTCCTATAGCATGAGATGTGATATCCAAGTCCTTCCCATTCCAATCCTGAGACCCTTCCTATAACATGAGATGTGATATCCAACTCCTTCCCATTCCAACCTGAGACCCTTCCTATAGCATGAGATGGGATATCCAACTCCTTCCAAATCCAATCCCGATACCCTTCCGATAGCATGAGATGTGATATCCCAATGCTTCTACCAAACCTGAGACCCATATTATGGCATGAGATGTGATATCAAACTCCTTCCCATTCTAATCCTGAGACCCTTCCTATACCATGAGACTTGATATCTCAATGCTTCTAATACCAAACCTGAGACCCGTCCTATAACATGAGATGTGATATCCAAATCCTTCCCCTTCCAAACCTTAGACCCTTCCTTTATCATGAGATGTGATATCCAACTCCTTCCCATTCCAATCTTGAGACCCTTCCGATATCATGAAATGTGATATCTCAATGCTTCTATCAAACTTGAGACCCTCCCTATTGCATGAGATGTGATATCCAAGTCCTTCCCATTCCAATCCTGAGACCCTTCCTATAGCATGAGATGTGATATCTCAATGCTTCTAATACCAAACCTGAGACCCTTCCTATAACATGAGATGGGAATATCCAACTCCTTCCCATTCCAATCCTTAGACCCTTCCTACAGCATGCAATATGATATCTCAATGATTTTAATAAAAAACCTGAGACCCGTCCTATAACATGAGATGGGATATCCAACTCCTTCCCATTCCAATCCTGAGACACTTCCAATGGTAGAGATGTGATATCTCAATGTTTATACCAAACCTGAGACCCTTCCTATAACATGAGATGTGATATCCAACTCCTTCCCATTCCAATCCTGAGACCCTTCCTATAGCATGAGATGTGATATCCAACTCCATCCCATTCCAATCCTGAGACCCTTCTGATAGCATAAGATATGATATCTCAATGCTTCTATACCAAACCTGAGATCCTTCTGATAGCATGAGATGTGATATCTCAATGCTTCTAATACCAAACCTGAGATCCTACCTCTAACATGAAATGTGATATCCAACTCTTTCCCCTTGCAAACCTGAGAGCCTTCCTATAGCATGAGATGTGATATCCAAGTCCTTCCCATTCCAATCCTGAGACCCTTCCTATGAGATGTGATATCCAACTCCTTCCCATTCCAACCTGAGACCCTTCCTATAGCATGAGATGGGATATCCAACTCCTTCCAAATCCAATCCCGATACCCTTCCGATAGCATGAGATGTGATATCCCAATGCTTCTACCAAACCTGAGACCCATATTATGGCATGAGATGTGATATCAAACTCCTTCCCATTCTAATCCTGAGACCCTTCCTATACCATGAGACTTGATATCTCAATGCTTCTAATACCAAACCTGAGACCTGTCCTATAACATGAGATGTGATATCCAAATCCTTCCCCTTCCAAACCTTAGACCCTTCCTTTATCATGAGATGTGATATCCAACTCCTTCCCATTCCAATCTTGAGACCCTTCCGATATCATGAAATGTGATATCTCAATGCTTCTATCAAACTTGAGACCCTCCCTATAGCATGAGATGTGATATCCAAGTCCTTCCCATTCCAATCCTGAGACCCTTCCTATAGCATGAGATGTGATATCTCAATGCTTCTAATACCAAACCTGAGACCCTTCCTATAACATGAGATGGGAATATCCAACTCCTTCCCATTCCAATCCTTAGACCCTTCCTACAGCATGCAATATGATATCTCAATGATTTTAATAAAAAACCTGAGACCCGTCCTATAACATGAGATGGGATATCCAACTCCTTCCCATTCCAATCCTGAGACACTTCCGATGGTAGAGATGTGATATCTCAATGTTTATACCAAACCTGAGACCCTTCCTATAACATGAGATGTGATATCCAACTCCTTCCCATTCCAATTCTGAGACCCCTCCTATACCATGAGACTTGATATCTCAATGCTTCTAATACCAAACCTGAGACCCGTCCTATAACATGAGATGTGATATCCAAACCCTTCCCCTTCCAAACCTTAGACCCTTCCTTTATCATGAGATGTGATATCCAACTCCTTCCCTTTCCAATCCTGAGACCCTTCCTATAGCATGAGATGTGATATCTCAATGCTTCTAATACCAAACCTGAGATCCTTTCGATAGCATGAGATGTGATATCTCAATGCTTCTAATACCAAACCTGAGATCCTTCCTATAACATGAGATGTGATATCCAAATCCTTCCCCTTCCGAACCTGAGACCCTCCCTTTAGCATGAGATGTGATATCCAACTCCTTCCCATTCCAATCCTGAGACCCTTCTGATAGCATGAGATGTGATATCTCAATGCCTCTAATACCAAACCTGAGATCCTACCTCTAACATGAAATGTGATATCCATCTCCTTCCCTTTCCAAACCTGAGACCCTGCCTATAGCATGAGATGTGATATTCAAGTCCTTCCCATTCCAATCCTGAGACCCTTCCTATAGCATGTGATGTGATATCTCAATACTTATACCAAACCTGAGACCCTTCCTATGGCATGAGATGTCATATACAACTCCTTCCCATTCCAATCCTGAGACCCTTCCTATAGCATGAGATGTGATATCTCAATGCTTATACCAAACCTGAGACCCTTCCTATAGCATGAGATGTGATATCCAACTTCTTCCCATTCCAATCCTAAGACCCTTCCTATAACATGAGATGTGATGTCTCAATGCTTCTAATACCAAACCTGAGATCTTTCCCATAATATGAGATGTGATATCCAACTCCTTCCCATTCCAATCCTGAGACCCTTCCTATAGCATGAGATGTGATATCTCAATGCTTATACCAAACCTGAGACCCTTCCTATAGCTTGAGATGTGATATCGAACTCCTTCCCATTCCAATCCCGAGACCCTTCCTATAGCATGAGATGTGATATCTCAAGGCCTCTAATACCAAACCTGAGATCCTTCCTCTAACATGAAATGTGATATCCAACTCCTTCCCCTTCCAAACCTGAGAGCCTTCCTATAGCATGAGATATGATATCCAAGTCCTTCCCATTCCAATCCTGAGACCCTTCCTATAACATGAAATGTGAAATCCAACTCCTTCCCATTCCAACCTGAGACCCTTCCTATAGCATGAGATGGGATATCCAACTCCTTCCAAATCCAATACTGATACCCTTCCAATAGCATGAGATGTGATATCCCAATGCTTCTACCAAACCTGAGACCCATACTATGGCATAAGATGTGATATCAAACGCCTTCCCATTCCAATCCTGAGACCCTTCCTATAGCTTGAGATGTGATATCCAACTCCTTCCCATTCCAATTCTGAGACCCTTCCTATACCATGAGACTTGATATCTCAATGCTTCTAATACCAAACCTGAGACCCGTCCTATAACATGAGATGTGATATCCAACTCCTTCCCATTCCAATCCTGAGACCCTTCCGATATCATGAGATTTGTTATCTCAATGCTTCTAATATCAAACTTGAGACCCTCCCTATAGCAAGAGATGTGACATCCAAGTCCTCCCCATTCCAATCCTGAGACCCTTCCTATAGCATGAGATGTGATATCTCAATGCTTCTAATACCAAACCTGAGACCCGTCCTATAACATGAGATGGGATATCCAACTCCTTCCCATTCCAATCCTGAGACCCTTCCGATAGCAGAGATGTGATATCTCAATGCGTATACCAACCTGAGACCCTTCCTATAACATGAGATGTGATATCCAACTCCTTCCCATTCCAAACCTGAGACCCTTCCTATAGCATATGTGATATCCAACTCCTTCCAATTCCAAACATGAGACCCTTCCCATAGCAAGAATGTAATATCCAACTCCTTCCCATTCCAATCCTGAGACCATTCCTATAGCATGAGATGTGATATCTCAATGCTTCTAATACCAAACCTGAGATCCTTCCTATTACATGAGATGTGATATCCAATTCCTTCCCATTCCAAACCTGAGACCCTTCCTACAGCATGCGATGTGATATCTCAATGCTTCTAATACCAACCCTGAGACCAGTCCTATAACATGAGATGGGATATCCAACTCCTTCCCGTTCCAATCCTGAGACACTTCCGATTGCAGAGATTTGATATCTCAATGCTTATACCAAACCTGAGACTCTTCCTATAACACGAGATGTGATATCCAACTCCTTCCCGTTCCAAACCTGAGACCCTTCCTATAGCATGAGATGTGATATCCAACTCCTTCCCGTTCCAAACCTGAGACCCTTCCTATAGCATGAGATGTGATATCCAAATCCTTCCCATCCCAATCCTGAGACACTTCCAATTGCAGAGATGTGATATCTCAATGCTTATACCAAACCTGAGACTCTTCCTATAACACAAGATGTGATATCCAACTCCTTCCCGTTCCAAACCTGAGACCCTTCCTATAGCATGAGATGTGATATCCAACTCCTTCCCATTCCAATCCTGAGACCCTTCCGATAGCATGAGATGTGATATCTCAATGCCTCTAATACCAAACCTGAGATCCTTCCTATAACATGTGATGTGATATTCAAATCCTTCCCCTTCCAAACCTGAGACCCTCCCTTTAGCATGAGATGTGATATACAACTCCTTCCCATTCCAATCCTGAGACCCTTCTGATAGCATGAGATGTGATATCTCAATGCCTCTAATACCAAACCTGAGATCCTACCTCTAACATGAAATGTGATATCCATCTCCTTCCCTTTCCAAACCTGAGACCCTGCCTATAGCATGAGCTGTGATATCCAATTCCTTCCCATTCCAATCCTGAGACCCTTCCTATAGCATGTGATGTGATATCTCAATGCTTATACCAAACCTGAGACCCTTCTTATGGCATGAGATGTCATATACAACTCCTTCCCATTCCAATCCTGGGACCCTTCCTATAGCATGAGATGTGATATCTCAATGCTTATACCAAACCTGAGACCCTTCCTATAGCATGAGATGTGATATCTCAAGGCCTCTAATCCCAAACCTGAGATCCTTCCTCTAACATGAGATGTGATATCCAACTCCTTCCCGTTCCAAACCTGAGACACTTCCTATAGCATATGTGATATCCAACTCCTTCCATTCCAAACATGAGACCCTTCCTATAGCAAGAATGTAATATCCAACTCTTACCCATTCCAATCCTGAGACCCTTCCTATAGCAAGAGATGTGATATCCAAATCCTTCCCATTCCAATCCTGAGACCCTTCCTATAACATGAGATGTGATATCCAACTCCTTCCCATTCCAACCTGAGACACTTCCTATAGCATGAGAAGGGATATCCAACTCCTTCGCAATCCAATCCGGAGACCCTTCCGATAGCAGAGATGTGATATCTCAATGCTTATACCAAACCTGAGACCCTTCCTTTAGCATGAGATGTGATATCCAAATCCTTCGCATTCCAATCCTGAGACCCTTCCTATAGCATGAGATGTGATATCTCAATGGTTCTAATACCAAACCTGAGATCCTTCCTATAACATGAGATGTGATATCCAACTCCTTCCCATTCCAAACCTGAGACCCTTCTGATAGTATGAGATGTGATAT